>NC_092737.1:11825103-11963103 GCF_047496885.1 Scyliorhinus torazame
GGGTGGAGACGGAGAGGGTGCAGACGGAGAGGGTGCAGACGGACAGGGTGGAGATGGAGAGTGTGGAGATGGAGAGGGTGCAGACGGAGAGGGTGCAGACGGAGAGGGTGCAGACGGAGAGGGTGGAGACGGAGCGGGTGCAGACAGAGAGGGTGCAGACGGAGAGGGTGCAGACGGAGAGGGTGGAGACGGAGAGGGTGCAGACGGAGCGGGTGCAGACGGAGAGGGTGCAGACGGAGCGGGTGGAGACGGAGAGGGTGCAGACGGAGAGGGTGCAGACGGAGAGGGTGCAGACGGAGAGGGTGGAGACGGAGAGGGTGCAGACGGAGCGGGTGGAGATGGAGAGGGTGCAGACGGAGAGGGTGGAGACGGAGAGGGTGGAGACGGAGAGGGTGCAGACGGAGAGGATGCAGACGGAGCGGGTGGAGACGGAGAGGGTGCAGACGGAGAGGGTGGAGACGGAGAGGGTGCAGACAGAGAGGATGCAGACGGAGAGGGTGGAGATGGAGAGGTGGAGACGGAGAGGGTGCAGACAGAGAGGATGCAGACGGAGAGGGTGGAGACGGAGAGGGTGGAGACGGAGAGGGTGCAGACGGAGAGGGTGCAGACGGAGAGGGTGGAGACGGAGAGGGTGCAGACGGACAGGGTGCAGACGGAGAGGGTGCAGACGGAGAGGGTGCAGACGGAGAGGGTGCAGATGGAGAGGGTGCAGACGGAGAGGGTGCAGACAGAGAGGGTGGAGACGGAGAGGGTGGAGACGGAGAGGGTGGAGACGGAGAGGGTGGAGACGGAGAGGGTGCAGACGGAGAGGGTGGAGACGGAGAGGGTGCAGACGGACAGGGTGCAGACGGACAGGGTGCAGACGGAGAGGGTGGAGACGGAGAGGGTGGAGATGGAGAGGTGGAGGCGGAGAGGGTGCAGACAGAGAGGATGCAGACGGAGAGGGTGGAGACGGAGAGGGTGGAGATGGACAGGGTGGAGACGGAGAGGGTGGAGATGGAGAGGTGGAGGCGGAGAGGGTGCAGACAGAGAGGATGCAGACGGAGAGGGTGGAGACGGAGAGGGTGGAGACGGAGAGGGTGCAGACGGAGAGGGTGGAGACGGAGAGGGTGGAGACGGAGAGGGTGCAGACGGACAGGGTGCAGACGGACAGGGTGCAGACGGAGAGGGTGGAGACGGAGAGGGTGCAGACGGAGAGGGTGCAGACGGACAGGGTGGAGATGGAGAGTGTGGAGATGGAGAGGGTGCAGACGGAGAGGGTGCAGACGGAGAGGGTGCAGACGGAGAGGGTGGAGACGGAGCGGGTGCAGACAGAGAGGGTGCAGACGGAGAGGGTGCAGACGGAGAGGGTGGAGACGGAGAGGGTGCAGACGGAGCGGGTGCAGACGGAGAGGGTGCAGACGGAGCGGGTGGAGACGGAGAGGGTGCAGACGGAGAGGGTGCAGACGGAGAGGGTGCAGACGGAGAGGGTGGAGACGGAGAGGGTGCAGACGGAGCGGGTGGAGATGGAGAGGGTGCAGACGGAGAGGGTGGAGACGGAGAGGGTGGAGACGGAGAGGGTGAAGACGGAGAGGATGCAGACGGAGCGGGTGGAGACGGAGAGGGTGCAGACGGAGAGGGTGCAGACGGAGAGGGTGCAGACGGAGCGGGTGGAGACGGAGAGGGTGGAGACGGAGAGGGTGCAGACGGAGAGGGTGCAGACGGAGAGGGTGGAGACGGAGAGGGTGCAGACGGAGCGGGTGGAGACGGAGAGGGTGCAGACGGAGAGGGTGGAGACGGAGAGGGTGCAGACGGAGAGGGTGCAGACGGACAGGGTGGAGATGGAGAGTGTGGAGATGGAGAGGGTGCAGACGGAGAGTGTGCAGACGGAGAGGGTGCAGACGGAGAGGGTGGAGACGGAGAGGGTGCAGACGGAGAGGGTGCAGACGGAGAGGGTGGTGACGGAGAGGGTGGAGACGGAGAGGGTGGAGACGGAGAGGGTGGAGACGGAGAGTGTGCAGACGGAGAGGGTGCAGACGGAGAGGGTGGAGACAGAGAGGGTGGAGACGGAGAGGGTGGAGACGGAGAGGGTGGAGACGGAGAGGGTGGAGACGGAGAGGGTGCAGACAGAGAGGGTGCAGACAGAGAGGGTGGAGACGGAGAGGGTGCAGACGGAGCGGGTGGAGACGGAGAGGGTGGAGACGGAGAGGGTGGAGACGGAGAGGGTGCAGACGGAGAGGATGCAGACGGAGCGGGTGGAGACGGAGAGGGTGCAGACGGAGAGGGTGCAGACGGAGAGGGTGCAGACGGAGCGGGTGGAGACGGAGAGGGTGGAGACGGAGAGGGTGCAGACGGAGAGGGTGCAGACGGAGAGGGTGGAGACAGAGAGGGTGGTGACGGAGAGGGTGGAGACGGAGAGGGTGCAGACGGAGAGGGTGCAGACGGAGCGGGTGGAGACAGAGAGGGTGCAGACGGAGAGGGTGCAGACGGAGAGGGTGCAGACGGAGAGGGTGGAGGTGGAGACGGAGAGGGTGCAGACGGAGAGGGTGGAGACGGAGCGGGTGGAGACGGAGAGGGTGCAGACGGAGAGGGTGGAGACGGAGAGGGTGGAGACGGAGCGGGTGGAGATGGAGAGGGTGCAGACGGAGAGGGTGCAGACGGAGAGGGTGCAGACGGAGAGGGTGGAGACGGAGAGGGTGGAGACGGAGAGGGTGCAGACGGACAGGGTGGAGACGGAGAGGGTGGAGACGGAGAGGTGGAGACGGAGCGGGTGGAGACGGAGAGGTGGAGACGGAGCGGGTGGAGACGGAGAGGGTGCAGACGGAGCGGGTGGAGACGGAGAGGGTGCAGACGGAGAGGGTGCAGACAGAGAGGGTGCAGACGGAGAGGGTGCAGACGGACAGGGTGCAGACGGAGAGGGTGCAGACGGAGAGGGTGGAGACGGAGAGGTGGAGACGGAGCGGGTGGAGACGGAGAGGGTGCAGATGGAGAGGGTGCAGACGGAGCGGGTGCAGACGGAGCGGGTGGAGACGGAGAGGGTGCAGACGGAGAGGGTGCAGACGGAGCGGGTGGAGACGGAGAGGGTGCAGACGGAGCGGGTGGAGACGGAGAGGGTGCAGACGGAGAGGGTGCAGACGGAGCGGGTGCAGACGGAGAGGGTGCAGACGGAGAGGGTGGAGACGGAGAGGGTGGAGACGGAGAGGGTGCAGATGGAGAGGGTGGAGACGGAGCGGGTGGAGACGGAGCGGGTGGAGACGGAGCGGGTGGAGACGGAGAGGGTGGAGACGGAGAGGGTGGAGACGGAGAGGGTGGAGACGGAGAGGGTGCAGACGGAGCGGGTGGAGACGGAGAGGATGGAGACGGAGCGGGTGGAGACGGAGCGGGTGCAGACGGAGAGGGTGGAGACGGTGCGGGTGCAGATGGAGACGGTGCAGACGGAGAGGGTGCAGACGGAGCGGGTGCAGACGGAGAGGGTGCAGACGGAGAGGGTGCAGACGGAGCGGGTGCAGACGGAGAGGGTGCAGACGGAGCGGGTGGAGACGGAGAGGGTGGAGACGGAGAGGGTGGAGACGGAGAGGGTGGAGACGGCGAGGGTGCAGACGGCGAGGGTGGAGACGGAGAGGGTGGAGACGGAGACGGTGGAGACGGAGAGGGTGCAGACGGAGAGGGTGCAGACGGAGAGGGTGGAGACGGAGAGGGTGGAGACGGAGAGGGTGCAGACGGAGAGTGTGCAGACGGAGAGGGTGGAGACGGAGAGGGTGGAGACGGAGAGGGTGGAGACGGAGAGGGTGGAGACGGAGAGGGTGCAGACGGAGAGGGTGGAGACGGAGAGGGTGGAGACGGAGAGGGTGGAGACGGAGAGGGTGGAGACGGAGAGGGTGGAGACGGAGAGGGTGCAGACGGAGAGGGTGCAGACGGAGAGAGTGGTGACGGAGAGTGTGGAGACGGAGAGGGTGCAGACGGAGAGGGTGCAGACGGAGCGGGTGGAGACGGAGCGGGTGCAGACGGAGAGGGTGCAGACGGAGCGGGTGGAGACGGAGCGGGTGGAGACGGAGAGGGTGCAGACGGAGAGGGTGCAGACGGAGCGGGTGGAGACGGAGAGGGTGCAGACGGAGCGGGTGCAGACGGAGAGGGTGCAGACGGAGCGGGTGGAGACGGAGAGGGTGCAGACAGAGAGGGTGCAGACGGAGAGGGTGGTGATGAAGAGGGGAAGATGAAGAGGGGGTGGAGGGGGTGATGGAGTGGAGGAAATGTAGAGGGAGATGGAGCAAGGGAAATTGGATGCATCAATACAATCTATTCACTTTTGTTGCAGTGATTTGGAGCTGCCTGATGGATGACTCCATAACAAATTAATCCTAATTCACCTTAATCTCTTCTGTTTCATTCAGCCTAAAGACTATATTGAGAAGAACTGGATGGAGGACACTTACTCAGGGGGATGTTATGCAAGTACTTTCGGTCCAGGAGTCCTCACATCCTTCGGAGAGTAAGTTCAGCAAAGACAAGACCCAATATCCTCAATTCCCAACTGATTCATCCCTAAAATATACCCTTCCTCGCATATATCTGACTGGGTAGCACTCACTGAACAATCCTGAGTGCACTAATAGCACTAACAACCAATTTAAGATAATTAGTCAAGTTCAAAACGTGGCTCATTTATACATGCTCAAGTGACGTACCCTCATACGCAGGAAGCCACTGTCTGCAAACAAAAGGAATAAGGCCAAGCCTTGTAATTTTTTTAAGTTGTGGTGGCGGCGTAGTGGTACTATCACTGCACGAGTAATCCGGAGACCCAGGCTAATGCTCAGGGGGCCTGGGTTCGAATCCCATCGTGGCAGGCGATGGAATTTGAATTGAATGCCAAAAAAAAAAATCTGGTATTAGAAGTCTAAAGATGACCATGAAGCCTTTGCTGATTGGTGTTAAAAAAAACATCTGGTTCACTAATGCCCTTCAGGGAGGGAAATGTGTCGTCCTTACCGGGTCTGGCCTATATGTGACTCCAGACGCACTGCAACGAGCTTGACTGTTTAAATGCCCGCTCAAGAGAAATTAGGGATGCAGGCGGGAAGGCGGGGCTGTTCTGGGGGGTCGCGAGCCTGCCAAAGGGGGGGCACTATTTTGCAGGCCTGGTCCGCGCGCGGCTGGCCCCACGTTGTACAGCTCGGCCACTGCAGGCCGGGTGCTCTGCGCTGCCGCCCTGCTGGGCCCCCAGCCAAACTCCCAGAAGAGATCCCTTGGCCAATATTTTCGAAGAGCAACCCCGGTGCCGTGGGCCGATTGACATCGCCGCAGCGTGTTACTTGGCCAGTGTCGCTCGCGTCCACTGGGGTCTCGCTGTTTCCAAATCAACCAGCCTATCGCGCAGAGCTCACTTCAAAATTGGCTTTGCTCGGCCGCGTCCACCACAGGCATTTCGCCAAATTACTTTACCCTCTTCGTTGGGAATCAAGTTAATCCCATCCTCACCCCAGGGTAAACTCTTCCCACCTCTCAAACAGGTGGGGTGCAGCGTCTATGTGTCTGTCTGTGTCTGTGTGTGTGTATGTCTGTGTGTGTCTCTGTGTGCGCGTGTGTCTGTGTGTGTGTATGTCTGTGTGTGTCTCTGTGTGCGCGTGTGTCTGTGTGAGTGTATGTCTGTGTTCCTATGTGTGTGTGTCTGTGTGTGTCTGTGTATGTATATGTGTCTATGTGTGTGTATCCGTGTGTGTCTGTCTGTGTGTGTCTATGTCTGTGAGTGTGTCTGTGTATGTGTGTGTGTCTATGTGTGTGTGTATCCGTGTGTCTATCTGTGTGTCTGTGTGTGTCTATGTCTCTGTGTGTGTATGTCTGTGTGTGTCTATGTCTGTGAGTGTGTCTGTGTATGTGTGTGTGTCTATGTGTGTGTGTATCCGTGTGTGTCTATCTGTGTGTCTGTGTGTGTCTATGTCTGTGTGTGTGTCTGTGTATGCGTGTGTGTCTATGTGTGTGTGTTTATCTGTGTGTGCCTATCTGTGTGTCTGCGTGTCTGTGTGTGTGTGTCTGTACATGTGCCTGTGTCTGTGCGTGTCTACTTTGTGTGTCTATGTGTGTGTCTGTGCGTGTGTGTCTATGTGTGTGTCTACTGTGTCTGTGTGTGGATATGTGTATCTATGGTGTGTGTGTCTATGTGTGTGTGTATCCGTGTGTGTCTATCTGTGTGCCTGTGTGTGTCTATGTCTGTGTATGTGTGTGTGTGTATCTGTGTGTGCCTGTGTGTCTGCATGTCTCTGTGTGTGTCTGTGTGCGTGTGTGTCTGTGCGGGCATTTGTCTGTGTATATCTGTGTGGGTGCGCACCTGTGAGTGTGTCTGTGTGGGCATGTGTCTGTGTGTATATCCGTTTAAGTGTGGGTGGGTGTGTGGGTGGATGTGCGTCTGTTGGGGTGTGTGTCTATGTGGGCGTGTGTGTGTGTGAGTATGGGTGGGACTGGGTGTGTGTCTGTACTGTAGCACAGTGGTTAGCACTGCTGCCTCGCAACTCCAGGGTCCCAGGTTCGGTTCCCCGCTGGGTCACTGTCTGTGCGGAGTCTGCACGTTCTCCCCGTGTGTGCGTGGGTTTCCTCCAGGTGCTCCGGTTTCCTCCCACAGTCCAAAGATGGGCAGGTTAGGTGGATTGGCCGCGCTAAATTGCCCCTTAGAGTCCAAAAAGGGGTTATTGGGTTAGGGGGATAGTGAGGGCTTAAGTGGGTTGGTGCAAAACCGAATGGCCTCCTTCTGCACTGTATGTTCTATGTTCTAATAGAAACTTCCACCTTCCCCCATCCCTCTATTGGACGAGCTGGTGTGAGGCTCAGCGTTGTCAGCCGAACCAGAGCTGGGCAGACTCACAGCGGTCAGTTTGTTGAATCGTGTTCCTGTGTTTCTGCAGCTTGACTCACACCCACTTCTGTCGCTCACTCTCCAGGGCCCTGCGCCAACCTGTTGGCAGAATCCATTTCGCTGGCACGGAACTAGCCAGTGAGTGGGCTGGGTACATGGACGGTGCGGTGCAGGCGGGTGAGAGGGCAGCTCACGAGGTGAGTGGGACCTCCAGAGGTGAAGGGGTCGTGGGGGGGCGGGGGGGGGGGCGGGGGGGACGGTGGGGGGGGGGGAGGGGGGCTGCAAATTGGGAAGGCGGATGACTGTCCAATCGCTGATGGTTTGAGATGGCGAGCGGCTGTCCAATCCCTGGTGGGATAGACATGAAGTGTGACCATCGGGGACCTCACTCAGTCTCATATTTAATAGGAGGCCGGAGCAACGCCTGAGTGCCACTCCCCACTCTTCTCCGCCCCCCCCCCCCCCCCCACCCCCCCCCCCCCCCCCCCCCCACCCCCCCAGCCTTGCACAGTCTTCCTTTTTGGATTGCCAACCCTATCAAGATCAAGAGGTCCTGAGGTAAATTGTGGGGCTCTAATGCTGCCTGAGTGCATTGGAAAACTGGGCATCAATTGACAATTGAACTTGACGCATCCGCAAACATCGAGGGCGACGGTTGCGTAGTGGTAATGTCACTGAACTAACAATCCAGAGGGCTCCGGCTAAAGCTCCGGGGGGGGGAGGGGAGGGGGGGGTGGGGGGACGCGGGTTCAAATCCCACCATGGCGTCTGGTGGAACTTAAATTTATTTACAAATCTGGAATTGAAAAATAGTCTCGACGACGACCGTGACATCATCGATTGTCGCAAAAGGCCATCGGATTCACTAATGTCCTCCAGGGAAGGAAATCTGCCGTCCTTACCCCGGTCTGGCCTACATGTGACTCCAGACCCACAGGCCTGCCTTGAAGTGGCACTCGTGCGATGCTCTCTCAGCGATGTCTTTCTTTTCTTCACAGGTATTGCACAGACTTGGGAACACTCACCCGAATGAGCAAGAGCTGCCATCGCCCACCGTCGCCCCATCCACGTCGTCAGACAGTCCCTGGCTTCCAGGCGTGTTGCCCTCCGTCGACGCCCTCCTGGGGTTTGGCGGGATCGCCCTGGCCGCTGGCCTGGCCTGGTTTTTCCAGTCAAAGCTTTGAAGAGGAGTTCATTGAGGACCCCGGGCTGCCTCGTTCCCCACGGGCCCTGCCGAGCATTTCCGGAACCTTCCGTTCTTACTTCAGAGGTGATTGTCGCTACCGGGTGTGCGGGGAGGGGAGGCGGAAGTTTCCGGAACATATCGGCAGGGGAGTAATCCTGTTGGAAACGGAAGACTTTCAGCAATCTCTGATCAGATCTCACGTCAATCGAAAGTTCCTTTATTTCTAAATCGTTCATTTGGATTAACTTGGACTAAATTATCTAATTTTGGACAAGCATTAAAAGAAATGGATTTAATTTTCCAATCGGTTTGGTCACAGATGTTTGGTCAGTTTTAAGGCAGTGTTGACTAAGCCAAGGCCATTCTTCCCATCGAGGCTGGGCAATCAGCCGATCTTTTGCAATCTGCCCAATCATGAACTCAACATTCCGACCCATTGCGCCTCCTGGGTTCCTGTTCCGAGACGGCGCTGAGGGCATGTGCCGCGCTGTCGGCGATCGGTGAGACGTTAACCGGAGGCCCCGCCCGCCCGCCCACCCTCTCGGGTGGGTGTAACAGATCCCACAGCCAACACTGGGACCGAGGAGCCAATGAAAGCCCCTCCGCCAATGTCCCAGAAACAGATTCTGCTCATTCCCACCTCGCTGATTGTGGGATCATGCTGTGGGAAATCGGCAGCTGCACTTCCAGACATCCAACAGGGACGGAGCGTCAAAAGGCATTTCGTCGGCTGTGAAAACTGTGAGACAAAAAGGGCGCTATATAAATGCAAGTCTTCTCAAAACTTACCCGTCTTGGCCAATACGTGTCCAGAAACGAAATCTCGCAGCTGACTGGCTCTTCTCGCAGGAGAACGAAAGAGGGTTTTTTAAAATTCACACACAACTTGTGTCCATATTTTCTACCCTGCCCCCTGGTCCCCGCGCTGTCTATTCCCTGAAAGAAGGTGATTCTCAGAGTCACAGTTATCCAACTTGACACCTTCCAAAGCGGCAGCTTTACTCTGTATCTAACCCCGTGCTGTATCTGTCCTGGGAGTGTTTGATGGGGACAGTGTAGAGGGAGCTTTACTCTGTATCTATCCCCGTGCTGTATCTGTCCTGGGAGTGTTTGATGGGGACAGGGTAGAGGGATCTTTACTCTGTATCTAACCCCCTGCTGTATCTGCCCTGGGAGTGTTTGATGGGGACAGTGTAGAGGGACCTTTACTCTGTATCTAACCCCCTGCTGTATCTGTCCTGGGAGTGTTTGATGGGGACAGTGTATAGGGATCTTTACTCTGCATCTAACCCCCTGCTGTATCTGTCCTGGGAGTGTTTGATGGGGACAGTGTAGAGGGATCTTTACTCTGTATCTAACCCCGTGCTGTACCTGCCCTGGGAGTGTTTGATAGGGACAGTGTAGAGGGAGCTTTACTCAGTATCTAACCCTGTGCTGTACCTGTCCTGGGAGTGTTTGATGGGGACAGTGTGGAGGGAGCTTTACTCTGTATCTAACCCCGTGCTGTACCTGTCCTGGGAGTGTTTGATGGGGACAGTGTAGAGGGAGCTTTACTCTGTATCTAACCCCGTGCTGTACCTGTTTGGGAGTGTTTGATGGGGACAGTGTAGAGGGAGCTTTACTCTGTATCTAACCCCGTGCTATACCTGTCCTGGGAGTGTTTGATGGGGATAGTGTAGAGGGAGCTTTACTCTGTATCTAAACCCGTGCTGTACCTGTCCTGGGAGTGTTTGATGGGGACAGTGTAGAGGGAGCTTTACTCTGTATCTAACCCCGTGCTGTACCTGTCCTGGGAGTGTTTGATGGGGACAGTGTAGAGGAAGCTTTACTCTGTATCTAACCCCGTGCTATACCTGTCCTGGGAGTGTTTGATGGGGATAGTGTAGAGGGAGCTTTACTCTGTATCTAACCCCGTGCTGTATCTGTCCTGGGAGTGTTTGATGGGGATAGTGTAGAGGGAGCTTTACTCTGTATCTAACCCCGTGCTGTACCTGTCCTGGGAGTGTTTGATGGGGACAGTGTAGAGCGAGCTTTACTCTGTGTCTAACCCGGTGCTGTACCTATCCTGGGAGTGTTTGATGGGGACAGTGTAGAGAGAGCTTTACTCTGTATCTAACCCCGTGCTGTACCTATCCTGGGAGTGTTTGATGGGGACAGTGTAGAGGGAGCTTTACTCTGTATCTAACCCCGTGCTGTACCTATCCTCGGAGTGTTTGATGGGGACAGTGTAGAGGGAGCTTTATTCTGTATCTACCCCCGTGCTGTACCTGCCCTGGGAGTGTCTGATGGGGACAGTGTAGAGGGAGCTTGACTCTGTATCTACCCCTGTGCTGTCCCTGTCCAGGGAGTGTCTGATGGGGACAGTGTAGAGGGAGCTTTACTCTGTATCTAACCCCGTGCTGTACCTGTCCTCGGAGTGTTTGATGGGGACAGTGTAGAGGGAGCTTTACTCTGTATCTAACCCCGTGTTGTACCTGTCCTGGGAGTGTTTGATGGGGACAGTGTAGAGGGAGCTTTACTCTGTATCTACCCCCGTGCTGTCCCTGTCCTGGGAGTGTCTGATGGGGACAGTGTAGAGGGAGCTTTACTCTGTATCTAACCCCGTGCTGTACCTGTCCTGGGAGTGTTTGATAGGGACAGTGTAGAGGGAGCTTTACTCAGTATCTAACCCTGTGCTGTACCTGTCCTGGGAGTGTTTGATGGGGACAGTGTAGAGGGAGCTTTACTCTGTATCTAACCCCGTGCTGTACCTGTCCTGGGAGTGTTTGATGGGGACAGTGTAGAGGGATCTTTACTCTGTATCTAACCCCGTGCTGTACCTGCCCTGGGAGTGTTTGATAGGGACAGTGTAGAGGGAGCTTTACTCAGTATCTAACCCTGTGCTGTACCTGTCCTGGGAGTGTTTGATGGGGACAGTGTGGAGGGAGCTTTACTCTGTATCTAACCCCGTGCTGTACCTGTCCTGGGAGTGTTTGATGGGGACAGTGTAGAGGGAGCTTTACTCTGTATCTAACCCCGTGCTGTACCTGTTTGGGAGTGTTTGATGGGGACAGTGTAGAGGGAGCTTTACTCTGTATCTAACCCCGTGCTATACCTGTCCTGGGAGTGTTTGATGGGGATAGTGTAGAGGGAGCTTTACTCTGTATCTAAACCCGTGCTGTACCTGTCCTGGGAGTGTTTGATGGGGACAGTGTAGAGGGAGCTTTACTCTGTATCTAACCCCGTGCTGTACCTGTCCTGGGAGTGTTTGATGGGGACAGTGTAGAGGAAGCTTTACTCTGTATCTAACCCCGTGCTATACCTGTCCTGGGAGTGTTTGATGGGGATAGTGTAGAGGGAGCTTTACTCTGTATCTAACCCCGTGCTGTATCTGTCCTGGGAGTGTTTGATGGGGATAGTGTAGAGGGAGCTTTACTCTGTATCTAACCCCGTGCTGTACCTGTCCTGGGAGTGTTTGATGGGGACAGTGTAGAGCGAGCTTTACTCTGTGTCTAACCCGGTGCTGTACCTATCCTGGGAGTGTTTGATGGGGACAGTGTAGAGAGAGCTTTACTCTGTATCTAACCCCGTGCTGTACCTATCCTGGGAGTGTTTGATGGGGACAGTGTAGAGGGAGCTTTACTCTGTATCTAACCCCGTGCTGTACCTATCCTCGGAGTGTTTGATGGGGACAGTGTAGAGGGAGCTTTATTCTGTATCTACCCCCGTGCTGTACCTGCCCTGGGAGTGTCTGATGGGGACAGTGTAGAGGGAGCTTGACTCTGTATCTACCCCTGTGCTGTCCCTGTCCAGGGAGTGTCTGATGGGGACAGTGTAGAGGGAGCTTTACTCTGTATCTAACCCCGTGCTGTACCTGTCCTCGGAGTGTTTGATGGGGACAGTGTAGAGGGAGCTTTACTCTGTATCTAACCCCGTGTTGTACCTGTCCTGGGAGTGTTTGATGGGGACAGTGTAGAGGGAGCTTTACTCTGTATCTACCCCCGTGCTGTCCCTGTCCTGGGAGTGTCTGATGGGGACAGTGTAGAGGGAGCTTTACTCTGTATCTAACCCCGTGCTGTACCTGTCCTGGGAGTGTTTGATAGGGACAGTGTAGAGGGAGCTTTACTCAGTATCTAACCCTGTGCTGTACCTGTCCTGGGAGTGTTTGATGGGGACAGTGTAGAGGGAGCTTTACTCTGTATCTAACCCCGTGCTGTACCTGTCCTGGGAGTGTTTGATGGGGACAGTGTAGAGGGAGCTTTACTCTGTATCTAACCCCGTGCTGTACCTGTTTGGGAGTGTTTGATGGGGACAGTGTAGAGGGAGCTTTACTCTGTATCTAACCCCGTGCTATACCTGTCCTGGGAGTGTTTGATGGGGATAGTGTAGAGGGAGCTTTACTCTGTATCTAACCCCGTGCTGTACCTGTCCTGGGAGTCTTTGATGGGGACAGTGTAGAGGGAGCTTTACTCTGTATCTAACCCCATGCTGTACCTGTCCTGGGAGTGTTTGATGGGGACAGTGTAGAGGGAGCTTTACTCTGTATCTAACCCCGTGCTATACCTGTCCTGGGAGTGTTTGATGGGGATAGTGTAGAGGGAGCTTTACTCTGTATCTAACCCCGTGCTGTACCTGTCCTGGGAGTGTTTGATGGGGATAGTGTAGAGGGAGCTTTACTCTGTATCTAACCCCGTGCTGTACCTGTCCTGGGAGTGTTTGATGGGGACAGTGTAGAGCGAGCTTTACTCTGTATCTAACCCCGTGCTGTACCTGTCCTGGGAGTGTTTGATGGGGACAGTGTAGAGGGAGCTTTACTCTGTATCTACCCCCGTGCTGTCCCTGTCCTGGGAGTGTCTGATGGGGACAGTGTAGAGGGAGCTTTACTCTGTATCTAACCCCGTACTGTACCTGTCCTCGGAGTGTTTGATGGGGACAGTGTAGAGGGAGCTTTACTCTGTATCTAACCGCGTGCTGTACCTGTCCTGGGAGTGTTTGATGGGGACAGTGTAGAGGGAGCTTTACTCTGTATCTACCTCCGTGCTGTCCCTGTCCTGGGAGTGTCTGATGGGGACAGTGTAGAGGGAGCTTTACTCTGTATCTAACCCCGTGCTATACCTGTCCTGGGAGTGTTTGATGGGGATAGTGTAGAGGGAGCTTTACTCTGTATCTAACCCCGTGCTGTACCTGTCCTGGGAGTCTTTGATGGGGACAGTGTAGAGGGAGCTTTACTCTGTATCTAACCCCGTGCTGTACCTGTCCTGGGAGTGTTTGATGGGGACAGTGTAGAGGGAGCTTTACTCTGTATCTAACCCCGTGCTATACCTGTCCTGGGAGTGTTTGATGGGGATAGTGTAGAGGGAGCTTTACTCTGTATCTAACCCCGTGCTGTACCTGTCCTGGGAGTGTTTGATGGGGATAGTGTAGAGGGAGCTTTACTCTGTATCTAACCCCGTGCTGTACCTGTCCTGGGAGTGTTTGATGGGGACAGTGTAGAGCGAGCTTTACTCTGTATCTAACCCCGTGCTGTACCTGTCCTGGGAGTGTTTGATGGGGACAGTGTAGAGGGAGCTTTACTCTGTATCTACCCCCGTGCTGTCCCTGTCCTGGGAGTGTCTGATGGGGACAGTGTAGAGGGAGCTTTACTCTGTATCTAACCCCGTGCTGTACCTGTCCTGGGAGTGTTTGATAGGGACAGTGTAGAGGGAGCTTTACTCAGTATCTAACCCTGTGCTGTACCTGTCCTGGGAGTGTTTGATGGGGACAGTGTAGAGGGAGCTTTACTCTGTATCTAACCCCGTGCTGTACCTGTCCTGGGAGTGTTTGATGGGGACAGTGTAGAGGGAGCTTTACTCTGTATCTAACCCCGTGCTGTACCTGTTTGGGAGTGTTTGATGGGGACAGTGTAGAGGGAGCTTTACTCTGTATCTAACCCCGTGCTATACCTGTCCTGGGAGTGTTTGATGGGGATAGTGTAGAGGGAGCTTTACTCTGTATCTAACCCCGTGCTGTACCTGTCCTGGGAGTCTTTGATGGGGACAGTGTAGAGGGAGCTTTACTCTGTATCTAACCCCGTGCTGTACCTGTCCTGGGAGTGTTTGATGGGGACAGTGTAGAGGGAGCTTTACTCTGTATCTAACCCCGTGCTATACCTGTCCTGGGAGTGTTTGATGGGGATAGTGTAGAGGGAGCTTTACTCTGTATCTAACCCCGTGCTGTACCTGTCCTGGGAGTGTTTGATGGGGATAGTGTAGAGGGAGCTTTACTCTGTATCTAACCCCGTGCTGTACCTGTCCTGGGAGTGTTTGATGGGGACAGTGTAGAGCGAGCTTTACTCTGTATCTAACCCCGTGCTGTACCTGTCCTGGGAGTGTTTGATGGGGACAGTGTAGAGGGAGCTTTACTCTGTATCTACCCCCGTGCTGTCCCTGTCCTGGGAGTGTCTGATGGGGACAGTGTAGAGGGAGCTTTACTCTGTATCTAACCCCGTACTGTACCTGTCCTCGGAGTGTTTGATGGGGACAGTGTAGAGGGAGCTTTACTCTGTATCTAACCGCGTGCTGTACCTGTCCTGGGAGTGTTTGATGGGGACAGTGTAGAGGGAGCTTTACTCTGTATCTACCTCCGTGCTGTCCCTGTCCTGGGAGTGTCTGATGGGGACAGTGTAGAGGGAGCTTTACTCTGTATCTAACCCCGTGCTGTACCTGTCCTCGGAGTGTTTGATGGGGACAGTGTAGAGGGAGCTTTACTCTGTATCTAACCCCGTGCTGTACCTGTCCTCGGAGTGTTTGATGGGGACAGTGTAGAGGGAGCTTTACTCTGTATCTAACCCCGTGCTGTACCTTTCCTGGGAGTGTTTGATGGGGACAGTGTAGAGGGAGCTTTACTCTGTATCTACCCCCGTGCTGTCCCTGTCCTGGGAGTGTCTGATGGGGACAGTGTAGAGCGAGCTTTACTCTGTATCTAACCCCGTGCTGTACCTGTCCTGGGAGTGTTTGATGGGGACAGTGTAGAGGGAGCTTTACTCTGTATCTACCCCCGTGCTGTCCCTGTCCTGGGAGTGTCTGATGGGGACAGTGTAGAGCGAGCTTTACTCTGTATCTAGCCCCGTGCTGTACCTGTCCTTGGAGTGTTTGATGGGGACAGTGTAGAGGGAGCTTTACTCTGTATCTAACCCCGTGCTGTACCTGTCCTGGGAGTGTTTGATGGGGACAGTGTAGAGCGAGCTTTACTCTGTATCTAACCCCGTGCTGTACCTGTCCTGGGAGTGTTTGATGGGGACAGTGTAGGGGGAGCTTTACTCTGTATCTAACCCCGTGCTGTACCTGTCCTCGGAGTGTTTGATGGGGACAGTGTAGAGGGAGCTTTACTCTGTATCTAACCCCGTGCTGTACCTGTCCTGGGAGTGTTTGACGGGGACAGTGTAGAGGGAGCTTTACTCTGTATCTCACCCCGTGCTGTACCTGTCCTGGGAGTATTTGATGGGGACAGTGTAGAGGGAGCTTTAATCTGTATCTAACCCTGTGCTGTACCTGTCCTGGGAGTGTTTGATGGGGACAGTGTAGAGGGAGCTTTACTCTGTATTTAACCCCGTGCTGTACCTGTCCTGGGAGTGTTTGATGGGGACAGTGTAGAGGGAGCTTTACTCTGTATCTAACCCCGTGCTGTACCTGTCCTGGGAGTGTTTGATGGGGACAGTGTAGAGGGAGCTTTACTCTGTATCTAACCCCGTGCTGTACCTGTCCTGGGAGTGTTTGACGGGGACAGTGTAGAGGGAGCTTTACTCTGTATCTAACCCCGTGCTATACCTGTCCTGGGAGTATTTGATGGGGACAGTGTAGAGGGAGCTTTACTCTGTATCTAACCCCGTGCTGTACCTGTCCTCAAATCCTCCCTCAACCTCCTGTCCTTCACCTTAAAATGATGCCCCCTCGTTATTGACCCTTGTCCACCCCCCTCATAATTTAATTACCTGATGTTTGTCAATGATGGTCCAAGTACATACAGAGAGGCAAAGCAGTATTTTGGGCACTTGCATTCTTATCATGAGAAACCAAGGTTAAAGGTCAGAGGGCGGGCAGGCGCATCTCCCCAGGTATAAGGTCAAGGTCAGCAGGGCAGTTCTTGTGTGATGGCACACAGCTTGTGTTTGTCAAGCTGACCGACAGAGAGAGGAAGGGGCGCCCCGAGGTTGTGGGGCCTTCCTGTTTTTTGATAGTTTTGCAGATTGCCAGGTTGAGGTAGGCAGACAAACGCACAGGGAGCGATTATCCGTTCTCCGACAATGGAAAGCCAAAGAAGGAAATGTTCCCCTGACCTCAGCACTTCCCAGTCATGTGAGGTCGTGGGCGCCTGTTCACCTGGAGGTCAGAATGAGGGTGCGCCCTGAACTAAATCACAGAGTGCACTCCCCACCCAACACCACTCTTCATGTATAGTTTGTTCGCATTTTGTACGCTGGTACCTTATGTAAGAAAGCAACTTTTATGGAAACAGTTATCATCAAATTCTTCGCTGCTACATCAACACTTGCCTGTTTATTCTTGAAGCAACAAAGTGCCTTTGTAACATTTATTTTATATTTCTGTCAAATTCTGCGTTCTCCCTCGGTGTACACGAACAGGCGCTGGAATGTGGCGACGAGGGGATTTTCACAGTAACTTCATTGCAGTGTTGATGTAAGCCGACTTGTGACACTAATAAAGATTATTGTTCCGAAATTTTTGTCGATGTATAATTCTCACTCGTTTACCGAGTTAATCTTTAGTTGTGCACTGCGAGGAACCAAAAATATAAACAATGGACGGGATTCTACGTCTTGCCAGAACCCTTTTTCGGCACGGCACGGCGTGGGATTCCCTCCGTCCCGGCCAATGGGGTTTCCCATTGTGGCCGGCCCATGCCGACTGGGAACGCGGAGCGGAGGATGGCGCCGACGGAGAATCCCGCCCAGTAAGTTCAGCAGAAAAATGGAATGAGGGTGTCGGAGGGCATTTTCTCAGTTGGAGCATTTGCGTGTGTCCTAACCCTCCTGCGGCTCGCGGAGACACCTTCATTGCCGTGGGGCTTGCGGCAGAGCCCCACCCAGCTGGGGACTCCAAGCCGCGCGTCGAAGCCGGCCCTAAAGGGCCCGGCCCGTTGGTTGTCCGAACGGGAACCGGGACGCGCGCATCGTTACTGCCAGGGACAGATTTATTGTTGATTATGATAAATCTTTATCCTTCCTCTCACCGGCTTCCGTGGCCGTTGAAGTGTGTGAAGTTATGAGGGGTTCAGATGGGGCGGATGGTGTCATAGTTCACTCAGGGAGACCGCGTTGCTGCGGCAACACGCCTGTCGTAGTCTGGGGCTGTGGATAGTGACGTCCGTGGCTCAAACTCTCTTTCCTTCACATGGCCAACGAGGATTCTCACCGACGGTCACAGGTTTTATGCTCAACCCGTTTGGCTACTGTATGAATGCACCTTCCTTGGCCATGGAGTGAGGGGAGGTAGTAGCGCAGAGGTATTGTCACCAGAGACGCAGAGCACTGCTCTGGGGACCTGGGTTCAAATCTCGCCACGGCATGGGGCGAAATTTGAATTTAACAGCATAAATTCTGGATTTGAGCAGTCTAATGAAACATGTCCTTTAGGGAAGGAAATCTGCCGTCCTTACCTGGTCTGGCCTACATGTGACTCCAGACTCTTAAATATCCCTCTGAAGTGGCCAAGTCAGCCATTCAGTTGAAGGAATCGGGGATGAGAAGCGGCCACATCGCAAGGCAGTCCGGGAGCCGGTCTCGATCCCAGATTCTGGCTCAGGATGGGAATGCTACCCACTGTACCACCAGACCTCCGCTGGAAGGGGGCACGATTGCCATTGGTTCAGGGGTCCTTCGCCAGGATTCGAGGGTCAACATTTACAGCCGGAGGGGTCGGTGTGGAGCTCACTGCCTGAATAAGTGGTGAAGGCAGAACTGTCAATAAATTCCCAACAGCAATTGGATGGGCAGCTGATGGCTCGGGACCAGCGATGGGCTGAATGGCACACTGTAAATCTCCATGAGAGATGAACTGATCTCCACAAGCACCGGGAGTACATGGAAGCAAAACATTTCGGAAGAGGCAAGTGAGGAAAAACTCTCCGTGTCTATGGACATACAAAATGGCCGCTTTTCCATTGTCAAATTGGGTTAAATTCCTGGAAACCTTTTTACCCGCATGGCGGACAGTGGCTTCAGGAAAAAGGCCACAGTCATCTCCTCAAGGGGTAACTGGGAACGAGGGAGTCTTTGCCACATCCTCGAGGGTGAATGATGAAAAAATGAAGAGACATCGCCACATTCGAGGCAATCTCGGCCTTGAGTGTAAAAACGGGGCAAGTCATGCTACAGCTGTGTAGAACCTTAGTTAGGCCACGCTTGGAATAGTGTTCAATTCTGGTCGCCGCTCTTTCAGAAGGGTGTGGAGGCTCTGAAGAGGGTGTTGTGTTGGGTGCTCTGCTACACAGACGAACCAACACGGTTGCGGATGGTACAACTCAGTTTTATTACTAACAATAACAACATCTGTAAACTGGTTACTGTGGTTCGTTCATTACCCTCTAACCTGTGGACCTAGCCCTAACACTATCTTGGAGAAGCACTCAGCACATGGTGTATGTCTGAGTGGCGCGCTGTGAGCTCTGTGCCCTGAGCTGTCTCCTGCTGGAATGAGCGGGAAACGTCGTGTTCCCCGTTTTATAGTGTGTATGCTCTTGCCTGTGATTGGCTGTGGTGTTGTGTGTGTATTGATTGGTCCGTTGATCTGTCCATCAGTGTGTATGTATGATTGCATCATGATGTTTATCTGAATATCATGACAGAGGGTACAGAAGAGATTTACCAGGATGTTCCCTGGTATGGAGGGCATTAGCTATGAGGAGAGGTTGGATAAACTCGATTTGTTCTCACTGGAACGACGGAGGTTGAGGGGCGACCCTGATAGAAGTTTACAAAATTATGAGGGGCATAGACAGAGTGGATAGTCAGAAGATTTTTCCCGGGGTGGAAGAGTCTATTACTAGGGGACATAGTTTTAAGGGGCGAGGGGCAAGGTTTAGAGGAGATGTGCGAGGGAAGATTTTTACACAGAGGGTAGTGGGTGCCTGGAACTCGCTGCCGGAGGAGGTGGTGGAAGCAGGGACGATAGTGACGTCTTGAGAAATACATGAATAGGATGGGAATAGAGGGATACGGACCCAGGAAGTGTCGAAGGTTTGAGGTAAGACCATCAGCATGGTCAGGGCAGGCTTGGAGGGCCGAAGGGCCTGTTGCTGTGCTGTACTGTTCTTTGTTCTTTGTTCAAGGATGGAATCACCCAATCAGCTCGGTCGTGAAGGTCAAAGTGCCCTGGATGGGTAATGAAGGAACAAATCGTGGGGGCGGGGGGGGGGGGGGGGAAATGTTGCTATGTTGTATCTTTAGACCAAAAGAAATAGATCACTGATGTACGTGGGTTTAAAGCAAGATCAACGGGTTTATTGGATAGATCTTCATGTGCAAGGGTTGGCAGTAGGCTTGGGACAAAAGCTCGCGAAGCAGCCAATGGCGATGCACATGTCACATGACTCGATTCTTAAAGAGACACTGCACACAATTACAATGACCCACATATATAAATCCCTCCCCCTTTACTTCGAAGGCCCAACGCAACTACTATTTTAACATAGTCATCGACATCCAGACACAACTGCAGACATCGGATTATGACGAACGCCGTCAGAAAGGTAGATGATCGGGTGGGCGTCGGTTTCTCGCTGGTTTCCTGCGAACCTCAGGGACTTTGATAATCTCGACCATGGATGTATTTTCAGGATCTTCAATCGATGTCTCTCCCCCGGGAGGCGTCTTTTTCCAAAGCAAGGTGAATAATCGCTGATATTTCTGGTGCATTCTCGTCTTCTGTCGACAGACGCAGTCAGAAGGAACAGGGACGGTTACCTTCCGCGGTAGCCCGGGGCACGGGAACACTTGACGCCCATTGACGACAATTGATCTGCGTGGCGTCTCTGCACGGGGTTTGACATTGGCATCGTGGCGGGTATCGGACCAGCCTGAGCCAATGCCGGCAGAGGGACCCGTTTCTCACCAGTGGCGTAACTGACCGCCAACACTTGTTCTCCTTGTTGAAGCGACTGTCTCGTGTCACTTTCCCGTCCCAAGATGTACGACCCTACGATGTCTCGTCCGGCAAGAGGAGGCCAAAGGTCATCCTCACTTCCCTTTTCACCGGGAGCAAATAGGACGTTAAATGTGCGGGAGAACATTGTGCTGTTGCACGTGGCGTATTTGGATATGTTGCTGAAAACGTGTTCACACGGCGATGAAGGAAACCTTGGTCCTGGGAATCTTCCAGCGCACTTCAAGGACTGGACAAACCTTTGGGTTAAACCATTCGCGGACGGGTGGGGTCAGGCGCTGACTTTATATTTTGAGCTCTGCAAAGTGGGCCCCGACCTCCTGGACTCTGAACTGTGGCCTCTTCTCAGCCCAGGATCTGCTCCAGTTTTCTAAACTTCGCAACGATCTCGTGGAGTTTGTCCATGGTTTGTTCCACGGTTGGTGGCTTTATTAAGACCGCGTCAGGCCACTTGGAGTGTGCGTCTACGACGGCCATTAGCAGGTGCCCCCCCGAATGGATCAGCACCGTCAAAGTGCCGACATTGGCGAGGTATTTTAAACCTCTCCCACGGACGCAATGGGGAATGTGCACGTTCCTTATCTACGCACATGCCTGGCACAATCCTGCTTATTCCCTCTATCCGGGCTTCAATTCCCGCCCACCAAAGGTAGCTCTGTGCTGGTTCCTACATTCGGAATACACCTGGGAGTCCTTCGTGTAACTGTTCCAATCATTCTTCTCGCAGATGTGGAGGAACAATTGCCCTCGTCTCCCACAACAGACACCCGCCCTGTGCTGTTAATTCAAGTCTCCTGGAAATGTCCGATTCTAATTCCGGAAGATTTCCTTCGACCTGCCCCTTCAATACAATTCCCAGCAACCTTCCCCATTGCTTGAGAAAGGACGTACTGGCGCTGGAGGGTGTGCAGAGGAGATTCACTAGGTTAATCCCAGTTGGATTACGAGGAGAGGTTGAGTAGACTGGGACTGTACTCGTTGGAATTTAGAAGGATGAGGGGGGATCTTATAGAAACATATGAGATTATGAAGGGAATAGGTAGGATAGATGCGGGCAGGTTGTTTCCACTGGCGGGTGAAAACAGAACTAGGGGGCATAGCCTCAAAATAAGGGGAGGTAGATTTAGGACTGAGTTTAGGAGGAACTTCTTCACCCAAAGGGTTGTGAATCTATGGAATTCCTTGCCCAGTGAAGCAGTAGAGGCTCCTTCATTAAATGTTTTTGAGATAAAGATAGATAGTTTTTTGAAGAATAAAGGGATTAAGGGTTATGGTGTTCGGGCCGGAATGTGGAGCTGAGTCCACAAAAGATCAGCCATGATCTCATTGAATGGCGGAGCAGGCTCAAGGGGCCAGATGGCCGACTCCTGCTCCTAGTTCTTATGTTCTTATCACGGGATCATTCCTGGTCTGCCTTTCTACTTGATCTGCGCGCAATGAAAGATATTGGGTGGGGTTCTCTGTCTCGTACCACCCGTTTTCCCGTGCGGCGTGCCCCCCCCCCCCCCACACCTGGCAGCGGGATTCTCCGTCCCGCCAGCCAGCCAATGGGGTTTCCCATTGTGGGCGCGCCTGTGCCGTCGGGGAATCCGCGGGCGTGAGTGCCTGACGAAACGGACGATCCCGCGGAGGGAGAAGCCCACCCATCACCACGAATGGGTGATGCGATCTGACCAGCTGGTAAAGGCAGACGTGGCTGGTCTTTAAGACAGAGATAGTCAGGGGTTACGGGGAGAAGGCAGGAGGATGGGGATCAGAAAAATATCAGCCAGGATTGAAAGGCGGAGCAGACTCGATGGGCCGAGTGGCCTAATTCTGCTCCTGTGTCCGATGGTCCTCTGCACCCACATCCCGGGTTGGGACGAGGGAAAGTGCCAAAGCTCGCAAAGTCGCCACGAACGTCTCACACGTCACGTGACTCGGCTCTTAGAGAGACATCGCGCACAGCTGCAATATCGATCATAGAATTTACAGTGCAGAAGGAGGCCATTCGGCCCATCGAGTCTGCACTGGCGCTTGGAAAGAGCACCCTACCCAAGGTCAACACCTCCACCCTATCCCCATAACCCATTAACCCCACCCTACACTAAGGGCAATTTTGGACACTAAGGGCAATTTATCACGGCCAATCCACCTAACCTGCACATCTTTGGACTGTGGGAGGAAACCGGAGCACCCGGAGGAAACCCACGCAGACACGGGGAGAACGTGCTGACTCCGCACAGACAGTGACCCAAGCCGGAATCGAACCTGGGCCCCTGGAGCTGCGAAGCAATTGTGCTAACCACTATGTTACCATGCTGCCCCACATCCCACATATATAACTGCGCTAATGCCGGAAGGCCCTAGAATGTGTGGCGGGTTTGCGTGACCTTTCAACCCGGCGAAGGTGCTGGTCGGTGAATAAAATCTTTCCGCTCCATTATTAAGATGGCACAATTTCAACTACACTACAAGCAGATGCCCCCTGGGAGGGTATCAATTCAGGGCCACAGATTCTCCCTCCGTACCATCCTCACCGATAGCATCCTCGCGCTTCTGACCTGAAAGAAAAACACAAGGTTTTAAACGTTCTGTTTCCCTTCACTCCCTATCGTGACCCACAGAATATTCTTATCCACAGGGGGCCCCCGGGGAGTGTGTCAGTATTTACAGGGGGTCCCCGGGGAGTGTGTCAGTATTTACAGGGAGACCCCGGGGGAGAGTGTCAGTATTTACAGGGGGTCCCCGGGGAGTGTGTCAGTATTTACAGGGGGTCCCCGGGGAGTGTGTCAGTATTTACAGGGGGTCCCCCGGGGAGTGTGTCAGTATTTACAGGGGGTCCCCGGGGAGTGTGTCAGTATTTACAGGGGGTCCCCGGGGAGCGTGTCAGTATTTACAGGGGTCCCCGGGCAGTGTGTCAGTATTTACAGGGGGTCCCGGGGAGTGTGTCAGTATTTACAGGGGTCCCCGGGGAGTGTGTCAGTATTTACAGGGGTCCCCGGGGAACGTGTCAGTATTTACAGGGGGTTCCCGGGGAGTGTGTCAGTATTTACAGGGGGTCCCCGGGGAGTGTGTCAGTATTTACAGGGGGTCCCCGGGGAGTGTGTCAGTATTTACAGGGGGTCCCCGGGGAGTGTGTCAGTATTTACAGGGGGTCCCCGGGGAGTGTGTCAGTATTTACAGGGAGTCCCCGGGGGAGAGTGTCAGTATTTACAGGGGGTCCCCGGGGAGTGTGTCAGTATTTACAGGGGGTCCCCGGGGAGTGTGTCAGTATTTACAGGGGGTCCCCCGGGGAGTGTGTCAGTATTTACAGGGGGTCCCCGGGGAGTGTGTCAGTATTTACAGGGGGTCCCCGGGGAGCGTGTCAGTATTTACAGGGGTCCCCGGGGAGTGTGTCAGTATTTACAGGGGGTCCCGGGGAGTGTGTCAGTATTTACAGGGGTCCCCGGGGAGTGTGTCAGTATTTACAGGGGTCCCCGGGGAACGTGTCAGTATTTACAGGGGGTTCCCGGGGAGTGTGTCAGTATTTACAGGGGGTCCCCGGGGAGTGTGTCAGTATTTACAGGGGGTCCCCCGGGGAGTGTGTCAGTATTTACAGGGGGTCCCCGGGGAGTGTGTCAGTATTTACAGGGGGTCCCCGGGGAGCGTGTCAGTATTTACAGGGGTCCCCGGGGAGTGTGTCAGTATTTACAGGGGGTCCCGGGGAGTGTGTCAGTATTTACAGGGGTCCCCGGGGAGTGTGTCAGTATTTACAGGGGTCCCCGGGGAACGTGTCAGTATTTACAGGGGGTTCCCGGGGAGTGTGTCAGTATTTACAGGGGGTCCCCGGGGAGTGTGTCAGTATTTACAGGGGTCCCCGGGGAGTGTGTCAGTATTTACAGGGGGTCCCGGGGAGTGTGTCAGTATTTACAGGGGTCCCCGGGGAGTGTGTCAGTATTTACAGGGGTCCCCGGGGAACGTGTCAGTATTTACAGGGGGTTCCCGGGGAGTGTGTCAGTATTTACAGGGGGTCCCCGGGGAGTGTGTCAGTATTTACAGGGGGTCCCGGGGAGTGTGTCAGTATTTACAGGGGGGTCCCCGGGGAGTTGGTCAGTATTTACAGGGAGTCCCCGGGGAGTGTGTCAGTATTTACAGGGAGTCCCCGGGGAGTGTGTCAGTATTTACAGGGGGTTCCCGGGGAGTGTGTCAGTATTTACAGGGGGTCCCCGGGGAGTGTGTCAGTATTTACAGGGAGTCCCCGGGGAGTGTGTCAGTATTTACAGGGGGCCCCCGGGGAGTGTGTCAGTATTTACAGGGAGACCCCGGGGAGTGTGTCAGTATTTACAGGGGGTCCCGGGGTGTGTGTCAGTATTTACAGGGGGTCCCGGGGAGTGTGTCAGTATTTACAGGGAGACCCCGGGGAGTGTGTCAGTATTTACAGGGAGACCCCGGGGAGTGTGTCAGTATTTACAGGGAGTCCCCGGGGAGTGTGTCAGTATTTACAGGGGCTCCCCGGGGAGTGTGTCAGTATTTACAGGGGGTCCCCGGGGAGTGTGTCAGTATTTACAGCGGGACCCCGGGGAGTGTGTCAGTATTTACAGGGGGTCCCCGGGGAGTGTGTCAGTATTTACAGGGGGTTCCCAGGGGAGTGTGTCAGTATTTACAGGGAGACCCCGGGGGAGTGTGTCAGTATTTACAGGGGGGGACACGGGGAGTGTGTCAGTATTTACAGGGAGACCCCGGGGAGTGTGTCAGTATTTACACGGTGTCCCCGGGAAGTGTGTCAGTATTTACAGGGGAGTCCCCGGGAAGTGTGTCAGTATTTACAGGGGAGTCCCCGGGGAGTGTGTCAGTATTTACAGGGGGTCCCCGGGAAGTGTGTCAGTATTTACAGGGGAGTCCCCGGGGAGTGTGTCAGTATTTACAGGGGGTCCCCGGGGAGTGTGTCAGTATTTACAGGGGGTCCCCGGGGAGTGTGTCAGTATTTACAGGGGGTCCCCGGGGAGTGTGTCAGTATTTACACGGTGTCCCTGGGGAGTGTGTCAGTATTTACAGGGGGGGCCCCAGGGGAATGTGTCAGTATTTACAGGGGGTCCCCGGGGAGTGTGTCAGTATTTACAGGGGGTCCCCGGGGAGTGTGTCAGTATTTACAGGGGGTACCTGGGGAGTGTGTCAGTATTTACAGGGGGGGACCCGGGGAGTGTGTCAGTATTTACAGGGGGTCCCCGGGGAGTGTGTCAGTATTTACAGGGGAGTCCCCGGGGAGTGTGCCAGTATTTACAGGGGGTCCCCGGGGAGTGTGTCAGTATTTACAGGGGGTCCCCGGGGAGCGTGTCAGTATTTACAGGGGGTCCCCGGGGAGTGTGTCAGTATTTACAGGGAGACCCCGGGGAGTGTGTCAGTATTTACAGGGGGTCCCCGGGGTGTGCGTCAGTATTTACAGGGCGTCCCCGGGGAGTGTGTCAGTATTTACAGGGGGTCCCCGGGGAGTGTGTCAGTATTTACAGGGGGACCCCGGGGAGTGTGTCAGTATTTACAGAGGGGTCCCCGGGGAGTGTGTCAGTATTTATAGGGGGACCCCGGGGAGTGTGTGAGTATTCACAGGGGGGCCCCGGGGAGTGTCACAGTATTTACAGGGAGTCCCCGGGGAGTGTGTCAGTATTTACAGGGGGACCCCGGGGAGTGTGTCACTATTTACAGGGGGGTCCCCGGGGAGTGTGTCAGTATTTACAAGGGGTCCCGGGGAGTGTGTCAGTATTTACAGGGGGGCCCCGGGGAGTGTCACAGTATTTACAGGGAGTCCCCGGAGAGTGTGTCAGTATTTCCAGGGGGTCCCCGGGGAGTGTGTCAGTATTTACAGGGTGTCCCCGGGGAGTGTGTCAGTATTTACAGGGGGTCCCCCGGGGAGTGTGTCAGTATTTACGGGGGTCCCCCGGGGAGTGTATCAGTATTTACAGGGGGTCCCCGGGGAGTGTGTCAGTATTTACAGGGGGTCCCCAGGGAGTGTGTCAGTATTTACAGGGCGACCCCGGGGAGTGTGTCAGTATTTACAGAGGACTCCCCGGGGAGTGTGTGTCAGTATTTACAGGGGGTCCCCGGGGGAGTGTGTCAGTATTTACAGGGGCTCCCCGGGGAGTGTGTCAGTATTTACAGGGGGTCCCCGGGGAGTGTGTCAGTATTTACAGGGGGGGTCCCCGGGGAGTGTGTCAGTATTTACAGGGGCTCCCCGGGGAGTGTGTCAGTATTTACAGGGGGTCCCCGGGGAGTGTGTCAGTATTTACAGGGGGGCCCGGGGAGAGTGTCAGTATTTACAGGGGGGGTCCCCGGGGAGTGTGTCAGTATTTACAGGGGGTCCCCGGGGAGTGTGTCAGTATTTACAGGGGGTCCCCGGGGAGTGTGTCAGTATTTACAGGGGAGTCCCCGGGGAGTGTGCCAGTATTTACATGGGGTCCCCGGGGAGTGTGTCAGTTTTTACAGGGGGTCCCCGGGGAGTGTGTCAGTATTTACAGGGGGTCCCCGGGGAGTGTGTCAGTATTTACAGGGAGACCCCGGGGAGTGTGTCAGTATTTACAGGGGGTCCCCGAGAGTGTGTCAGTATTTACAGGGGGTCCCCGGGGAGTGTGTCAGTATTTACAGGGGGTCCCCGGGGAGTGTGTCAGTATTTACAGGGGGACCCCGGGGAGTGTGTCAGTATTTACAGAGGAGTCCCCGGGGAGTGTGTCAGTATTTATAGGGGGACCCCGGGGAGTGTGTGAGTATTCACAGGGGGGCCCCGGGGAGTGTCACAGTATTTACAGTGAGTCCCCGGGGAGTGTGTCAGTATTTACAGGGGGACCCCGGGGAGTGTGTCAGTATTTACAGGGGGGTCCCCGGGGAGTGTGTCAGTATTTACAAGGGGTCCCGGGGAGTGTGTCAGTATTTACAGGGGGGCCCCGGGGAGTGTCACAGTATTTACAGGGAGTCCCCGGGGAGTGTGTCAGTATTTACAGGGGGTCCCCGGGGAGTGTGTCAGTATTTACAGGGTGTCCCCGGGGAGTGTGTCAGTATTTACAGGGGGTCCCCCGGGGAGTGTGTCAGTATTTACGGGGGTCCCCCGGGGAGTGTATCAGTATTTACAGGGGGTCCCCGGGGAGTGTGTCCGTATTTACAGGGGGTCCCCGGGGAGTGTGTCAGTATTTACAGGGGGTCCCCGGAGAGTGTGTCAGTATTTACGGGGGTCCCCCGGGGAGTGTGTCAGTATTTACAGGGGGTCCCCGGAGAGTGTGTCAGTATTTACAGGGGGTCCCCGGAGAGTGTGTCAGTATTTACAGGGGAGTCCCCGGGGAGTGTGTCAGTATTTACAGGGGGTCCCCGGGGAGTGTGTCAGTATTTACAGGGGGGTCCCCCGGGGAGTCTGTCAGTATTTACAGGGGGGTCCCCCGGGGAGTCTGTTAGTATTTACAGGGGGTCCCGGGGAGTGTGTCAGTATTGACAGGGGGGTCCCCGGGGAGTGTGTCAGTATTTACAGGGGGTCCCCGGGGAGTGTGTCAGTATTTACAGGGGGTCCCCGGGGAGTGTGTCAGTATTTACAGGGGGTCCCGGGGAGTGTGTCAGTATTCACAGGGGGGTCCCCCAGGGAGTCTGTCAGTATTTACAGGGGGTCCCGGGGAGTGTGTCAGTATTTACAGGGGAGTCCCCGGGGGAGTGTGTCAGTATTTACAGGGGGTCCCGGGGAGTGTGTCAGTATTCACAGGGGGGTCCCCCAGGGAGTCTGTCAGTATTTACAGGGGGTCCCGGGGAGTGTGTCAGTATTTACAGGGGAGTCCCCGGGGGAGTGTGTCAGTATTTACAGGGGGTCCCCGGGGGAGTGTGTCAGTATTTACAGGGTGTCCCCGGGGAGTGTGTCAGTATTTACAGGGGTTCCCCGGGGAGGGTGTCAGTATTTACAGCGGGTCCCCGGGTGTGTGTCAGTATTTACAGGGGGTCCCCGGGGAGTGTGTCAGTATTTACAGGGGGTCCCCGGGGAGTGTGTCAGTATTTACAGGGTGTCCCAGGGGAGTGTGTCAGTATTTACAGGGTGTCCCCGGGGAGTATGTCAGTATTTACAGGGGGTCCCCGGGGAGTGTGTCAGTATTTACAGGGTGTCCCAGGGGAGTGTGTCAGTATTTACAGGGAGTCCCCGGGGAGTGTGTCAGTATTTACAGTGGGTCCCCGGGGGGGAGTGTGTCAGTATTTACAGGGGGGGTCCCTGGGGAGTGTGTCAGTAACTACAGGGGGTCCCCGGGGAGTGTGTCAGTATTTACAGGGGGTCCCGGGGAGTGTGTCAGTATTTACAGGGGTCCCGCGGAGTGTGTCAGTATTTACAGGGGGGTCACCGGGGAGTGTGTCAGTATTTACAGGGGGTCCCCGCGGAGTGTGTCAGTATTTACAGGGGGTCCCGGGGAGTGTGTCAGTATTTACAGGGGGGTCCCCGGGGAGTTTGTCAGTGTTTACAGGGGAGTCCCCGGGGAGTGTGTCAATATTTACAGGGGGTCCCTGGGGAGTGTGTCAGTAACTACAGGGGGTCCCCGGGGAGTGTGTCAGTATTTACAGGGGGGTCCCCGGGGAGTGTGTCAGTATTTACAGTGGGGTCACCGGGGGAGTGTGTCAGTATTTACAGGGAGTCTCCGGGGAGTGTGTCAGTATTTACAGGGGGGTCCCGGGGGAGTGTGTCAGTATTTACAGGGGGTCCCCGGGGAGTGTGTCAGTATTTACAGGGGGGTCCCGGGGGAGTGTGTCAGTATTTATAGGGGGTCCCCGGGGAGTGTGTCAGTATTTACAGGGGGTCCCTGGTGAGTGTGTCAGTATTTACAGGGGGTCCCCGGGGAATGTGTCAGTATTTACAGGGAGTCTCCGGGGAGTGTGTCAGTATTTACAGGGGGGTCCCTGGGGAGTGTGTCAGTATTTACAGGGGGGTCCCGGGGGAGTGTGTCAGTATTTACAGGGGGTCCCCGGGGATTGTGTCAGTATTTACAGGGGGGTCCCCGGGGAGTGTGTCAGTATTTACAGGGGGGTCCCGGGGGAGTGTGTCAGTATTTACAGGGGGTCCCCGGGGAGTGTGTCAGTATTTACAGGGGGGTCCCGGGGGAGTGTGTCAGTATTTACAGGGAGTCCCCGGGGAGTGTGTCAGTATTTACAGGGGGTCCCCGGGGAGTGTGTCAGTATTTACAGGGGGCGTCCCCGGGGAGTGTGTCAGTATTTACAGGGGGGTCCCGGGGGAGTGTGTCAGTATTTACAGGGGGCGTCCCCGGGGAGTGTGTCAGTATTTACAGGGGGGTCCCGGGGGAGTGTGTCAGTATTTACAGGGGGTCCCCGGGGAGTGTGTCAGTATTTACAGGGGGCGTCCCCGGGGAGTGTGTCAGTATTTACAGGGGGTCCCCGGGGCATGTGTCAGTATTTACAGGGAGTCTCCGGGGAGTGTGTCAGTATTTACAGGGGGGTCCCTGGGGAGTGTGTCAGTATTCACAGGGGGGTCCCCCAGGGAGTCTGTCAGTATTTACAGGGGGTCCCGGGGAGTGTGTCAGTATTTACAGGGGAGTCCCCGGGGGAGTGTGTCAGTATTTACAGGGGGGCCCCGGGGAGTGTCACAGTATTTACAGGGAGTCCCCGGGGAGTGTGTCAGTATTTACAGGGGGTCCCCGGGGAGTGTGTCAGTATTTACAGGGTGTCCCCGGGGAGTGTGTCAGTATTTACAGGGGGTCCCCCGGGGAGTGTGTCAGTATTTACGGGGGTCCCCCGGGGAGTGTATCAGTATTTACAGGGGGTCCCCGGGGAGTGTGTCCGTATTTACAGGGGGTCCCCGGGGAGTGTGTCAGTATTTACAGGGGGTCCCCGGAGAGTGTGTCAGTATTTACGGGGGTCCCCCGGGGAGTGTGTCAGTATTTACAGGGTGTCCCCGGAGAGTGTGTCAGTATTTACAGGGGGTCCCCGGAGAGTGTGTCAGTATTTACAGGGGAGTCCCCGGGGAGTGTGTCAGTATTTACAGGGGGTCCCCGGGGAGTGTGTCAGTATTTACAGGGGGGTCCCCCGGGGAGTCTGTCAGTATTTACAGGGGGGTCCCCCGGGGAGTCTGTTAGTATTTACAGGGGGTCCCGGGGAGTGTGTCAGTATTGACAGGGGGGTCCCCGGGGAGTGTGTCAGTATTTACAGGGGGTCCCCGGGGAGTGTGTCAGTATTTACAGGGGGTCCCCGGGGAGTGTGTCAGTATTTACAGGGGGTCCCGGGGAGTGTGTCAGTATTCACAGGGGGGTCCCCCAGGGAGTCTGTCAGTATTTACAGGGGGTCCCGGGGAGTGTGTCAGTATTTACAGGGGAGTCCCCGGGGGAGTGTGTCAGTATTTACAGGGGGTCCCGGGGAGTGTGTCAGTATTCACAGGGGGGTCCCCCAGGGAGTCTGTCAGTATTTACAGGGGGTCCCGGGGAGTGTGTCAGTATTTACAGGGGAGTCCCCGGGGGAGTGTGTCAGTATTTACAGGGGGTCCCCGGGGGAGAGTGTCAGTATTTACAGGGTGTCCCCGGGGAGTGTGTCAGTATTTACAGGGGTTCCCCGGGGAGGGTGTCAGTATTTACAGCGGGTCCCCGGGTGTGTGTCAGTATTTACAGGGGGTCCCCGGGGAGTGTGTCAGTATTTACAGGGGGTCCCCGGGGAGTGTGTCAGTATTTACAGGGTGTCCCAGGGGAGTGTGTCAGTATTTACAGGGTGTCCCCGGGGAGTATGTCAGTATTTACAGGGGGTCCCCGGGGAGTGTGTCAGTATTTACAGGGTGTCCCAGGGGAGTGTGTCAGTATTTACAGGGAGTCCCCGGGGAGTGTGTCAGTATTTACAGTGGGTCCCCGGGGGGGAGTGTGTCAGTATTTACAGGGGGGGTCCCTGGGGAGTGTGTCAGTAACTACAGGGGGTCCCCGGGGAGTGTGTCAGTATTTACAGGGGGTCCCGGGGAGTGTGTCAGTATTTACAGGGGTCCCGCGGAGTGTGTCAGTATTTACAGGGGGGTCACCGGGGAGTGTGTCAGTATTTACAGGGGGTCCCCGCGGAGTGTGTCAGTATTTACAGGGGGTCCCGGGGAGTGTGTCAGTATTTACAGGGGGGTCCCCGGGGAGTTTGTCAGTGTTTACAGGGGAGTCCCCGGGGAGTGTGTCAATATTTACAGGGGGTCCCTGGGGAGTGTGTCAGTAACTACAGGGGGTCCCCGGGGAGTGTGTCAGTATTTACAGGGGGGTCCCCGGGGAGTGTGTCAGTATTTACAGTGGGGTCACCGGGGGAGTGTGTCAGTATTTACAGGGAGTCTCCGGGGAGTGTGTCAGTATTTACAGGGGGGTCCCGGGGGAGTGTGTCAGTATTTACAGGGGGTCCCCGGGGAGTGTGTCAGTATTTACAGGGGGGTCCCGGGGGAGTGTGTCAGTATTTATAGGGGGTCCCCGGGGAGTGTGTCAGTATTTACAGGGGGTCCCTGGTGAGTGTGTCAGTATTTACAGGGGGTCCCCGGGGAATGTGTCAGTATTTACAGGGAGTCTCCGGGGAGTGTGTCAGTATTTACAGGGGGGTCCCTGGGGAGTGTGTCAGTATTTACAGGGGGGTCCCGGGGGAGTGTGTCAGTATTTACAGGGGGTCCCCGGGGATTGTGTCAGTATTTACAGGGGGGTCCCCGGGGAGTGTGTCAGTATTTACAGGGGGGTCCCGGGGGAGTGTGTCAGTATTTACAGGGGGTCCCCGGGGAGTGTGTCAGTATTTACAGGGGGGTCCCGGGGGAGTGTGTCAGTATTTACAGGGAGTCCCCGGGGAGTGTGTCAGTATTTACAGGGGGTCCCCGGGGAGTGTGTCAGTATTTACAGGGGGCGTCCCCGGGGAGTGTGTCAGTATTTACAGGGGGGTCCCGGGGGAGTGTGTCAGTATTTACAGGGGGCGTCCCCGGGGAGTGTGTCAGTATTTACAGGGGGGTCCCGGGGGAGTGTGTCAGTATTTACAGGGGGTCCCCGGGGAGTGTGTCAGTATTTACAGGGGGCGTCCCCGGGGAGTGTGTCAGTATTTACAGGGGGTCCCCGGGGCATGTGTCAGTATTTACAGGGAGTCTCCGGGGAGTGTGTCAGTATTTACAGGGGGGTCCCTGGGGAGTGTGTCAGTATTCACAGGGGGGTCCCCCAGGGAGTCTGTCAGTATTTACAGGGGGTCCCGGGGAGTGTGTCAGTATTTACAGGGGAGTCCCCGGGGGAGTGTGTCAGTATTTACAGGGGGTCCCCGGGGAGTTTGTCATTATTTACAGGAGTTCCCCGGGGAGTGTGTCAGTATTTACAGGGTGACCCCAGGGAGTGTGTCAGTATTTACAGGGGTTCCCCGGGGAGGGTGTCAGTATTTATAGGGGGTCCCCGGGTTTGTGTCAGTATTTACAGGGGGTCCCCGGGGAGTGTGTCAGTATTTACAGGGGGTCCCCGGGGAGTGTGTCAGTATTTACAGGGTGTCCCAGGGGAGTGTGTCAGTATTTACAGGGGGTCCCCGGGGAGTGTGTCAGTATTTACAGGGGGTCCCCGGGGAGTGTGTCAGTATTTACAGGGTGTCCCAGGGGAGTGTGTCAGTATTTACAGGGGGTCCCCGGGGGAGTGTGTCAGTATTTACAGGGGGTCCCCGGGGAGTGTGTCAGTATTTACAGGGGGTCCCCGGGGAGTGTGTCAGTATTTACAGGGGGTCCCCGGGGAGTGTGTCAGTATTTACAGGGGGTCCCCCGGGGAGTGTGTCAGTATTTACAGGGGGTCCCCGGGGGGGAGTGTGTCAGTATTAACAGGGGGTCCCCGGGGAGTGTGTCAGTATTTACAGGGGGTCCCCGGGGATTGTGTCAGTATTTCCAGGGGGGTCACCGGGGAGTGTGTCAGTATTTACAGGGGGGTCCCCGGGGAGTGTGTCAGTATTTACAGTGGGGTCACCGGGGGAGTGTGTCAGTATTTACAGGGAGTCTCCGGGGAGTGTGTCAGTATTTACAGGGGGGTCCCGGGGGAGTGTGTCAGTATTTACAGGGGGTCCCCGGGGAGTGTGTCAGTATTTACAGGGGGGTCCCGGGGGAGTGTGTCAGTATTTACAGGGGGGTCCCCGGGGAGTGTGTCAGTATTTACAGGGTGTCCCAGGGGAGTGTGTCAGTATTTACAGGGGGTCCCCGGGGAGTGTGTCAGTATTTACAGGGGGTCCCCGGGGAGTGTGTCAGTATTTACAGGGGGTCCCCGGGGAATGTGTCAGTATTTACAGGGAGTCTCCGGGGAGTGTGTCAGTATTTACAGGGGGGTCCCGGGGGAGTGTGTCAGTATTTACAGGGGGTCCCCGGGGATTGTGTCAGTATTTACAGGGGGGTCCCCGGGGAGTGTGTCCGTATTTACAGGGGGGTCCCGGGGGAGTGTGTCAGTATTTACAGGGGGTCCCCGGGGAGTGTGTCAGTATTTACAGGGGGGTCCCGGGGGAGTGTGTCAGTATTTACAGGGGGTCCCCGGGGCATGTGTCAGTATTTACAGGGAGTCTCCGGGGAGTGTGTCAGTATTTACAGGGGGGTCCCTGGGGAGTGTGTCAGTATTTACAGGGGCTCCCCGGGGAGCGTGTCAGTATTTACAGGGGGTCCCCGGGGAGTGTGTCAGTATTTACAGGGAGACCCCGGGGAGTGTGTCAGTATTTACAGGGGGTCCCCGGGGTGTGCGTCAGTATTTACAGGGGGTCCCCGGGGAGTGTGTCAGTATTTACAGGGGGGCCCCGGGGAGTGTCACAGTATTTACAGGGAGTCCCCGGGGAGTGTGTCAGTATTTACAGGGGGTCCCCGGGGAGTGTGTCAGTATTTACAGGGTGTCCCCGGGGAGTGTGTCAGTATTTACAGGGGGTCCCCCGGGGAGTGTGTCAGTATTTACGGGGGTCCCCCGGGGAGTGTATCAGTATTTACAGGGGGTCCCCGGGGAGTGTGTCCGTATTTACAGGGGGTCCCCGGGGAGTGTGTCAGTATTTACAGGGGGTCCCCGGAGAGTGTGTCAGTATTTACGGGGGTCCCCCGGGGAGTGTGTCAGTATTTACAGGGGGTCCCCGGAGAGTGTGTCAGTATTTACAGGGGGTCCCCGGAGAGTGTGTCAGTATTTACAGGGGAGTCCCCGGGGAGTGTGTCAGTATTTACAGGGGGTCCCCGGGGAGTGTGTCAGTATTTACAGGGGGGTCCCCCGGGGAGTCTGTCAGTATTTACAGGGGGGTCCCCCGGGGAGTCTGTTAGTATTTACAGGGGGTCCCGGGGAGTGTGTCAGTATTGACAGGGGGGTCCCCGGGGAGTGTGTCAGTATTTACAGGGGGTCCCCGGGGAGTGTGTCAGTATTTACAGGGGGTCCCCGGGGAGTGTGTCAGTATTTACAGGGGGTCCCGGGGAGTGTGTCAGTATTCACAGGGGGGTCCCCCAGGGAGTCTGTCAGTATTTACAGGGGGTCCCGGGGAGTGTGTCAGTATTTACAGGGGAGTCCCCGGGGGAGTGTGTCAGTATTTACAGGGGGTCCCGGGGAGTGTGTCAGTATTCACAGGGGGGTCCCCCAGGGAGTCTGTCAGTATTTACAGGGGGTCCCGGGGAGTGTGTCAGTATTTACAGGGGAGTCCCCGGGGGAGTGTGTCAGTATTTACAGGGGGTCCCCGGGGGAGTGTGTCAGTATTTACAGGGTGTCCCCGGGGAGTGTGTCAGTATTTACAGGGGTTCCCCGGGGAGGGTGTCAGTATTTACAGCGGGTCCCCGGGTGTGTGTCAGTATTTACAGGGGGTCCCCGGGGAGTGTGTCAGTATTTACAGGGGGTCCCCGGGGAGTGTGTCAGTATTTACAGGGTGTCCCAGGGGAGTGTGTCAGTATTTACAGGGTGTCCCCGGGGAGTATGTCAGTATTTACAGGGGGTCCCCGGGGAGTGTGTCAGTATTTACAGGGTGTCCCAGGGGAGTGTGTCAGTATTTACAGGGAGTCCCCGGGGAGTGTGTCAGTATTTACAGTGGGTCCCCGGGGGGGAGTGTGTCAGTATTTACAGGGGGGGTCCCTGGGGAGTGTGTCAGTATTAACAGGGGGTTCCCGGGGAGTGTGTCAGTATTTACAGGGGGTCCCGGGGAGTGTGTCAGTATTTACAGGGGTCCCGCGGAGTGTGTCAGTATTTACAGGGGGGTCACCGGGGAGTGTGTCAGTATTTACAGGGGGTCCCCGCGGAGTGTGTCAGTATTTACAGGGGGTCCCGGGGAGTGTGTCAGTATTTACAGGGGGGTCCCCGGGGAGTTTGTCAGTGTTTACAGGGGAGTCCCCGGGGAGTGTGTCAATATTTACAGGGGGTCCCTGGGGAGTGTGTCAGTAACTACAGGGGGTCCCCGGGGAGTGTGTCAGTATTTACAGGGGGGTCCCCGGGGAGTGTGTCAGTATTTACAGTGGGGTCACCGGGGGAGTGTGTCAGTATTTACAGTGAGTCTCCGGGGAGTGTGTCAGTATTTACAGGGGGGTCCCGGGGGAGTGTGTCAGTATTTACAGGGGGTCCCCGGGGAGTGTGTCAGTATTTACAGGGGGGTCCCGGGAGAGTGTGTCAGTATTTATAGGGGGTCCCCGGGGAGTGTGTCAGTATTTACAGGGGGTCCCTGGTGAGTGTGTCAGTATTTACAGGGGGTCCCCGGGGAATGTGTCAGTATTTACAGGGAGTCTCCGGGGAGTGTGTCAGTATTTACAGGGGGGTCCCTGGGGAGTGTGTCAGTATTTACAGGGGGGTCCCGGGGGAGTGTGTCAGTATTTACAGGGGGTCCCCGGGGATTGTGTCAGTATTTACAGGGGGGTCCCCGGGGAGTGTGTCAGTATTTACAGGGGGGTCCCGGGGGAGTGTGTCAGTATTTACAGGGGGTCCCCGGGGAGTGTGTCAGTATTTACAGGGGGGTCCCGGGGGAGTGTGTCAGTATTTACAGGGAGTCCCCGGGGAGTGTGTCAGTATTTACAGGGGGTCCCCGGGGAGTGTGTCAGTATTTACAGGGGGCGTCCCCGGGGAGTGTGTCAGTATTTACAGGGGGGTCCCGGGGGAGTGTGTCAGTATTTACAGGGGGCGTCCCCGGGGAGTGTGTCAGTATTTACAGGGGGGTCCCGGGGGAGTGTGTCAGTATTTACAGGGGGTCCCCGGGGAGTGTGTCAGTATTTACAGGGGGCGTCCCCGGGGAGTGTGTCAGTATTTACAGGGGGTCCCCGGGGCATGTGTCAGTATTTACAGGGAGTCTCCGGGGAGTGTGTCAGTATTTACAGGGGGGTCCCTGGGGAGTGTGTCAGTATTCACAGGGGGGTCCCCCAGGGAGTCTGTCAGTATTTACAGGGGGTCCCGGGGAGTGTGTCAGTATTTACAGGGGAGTCCCCGGGGGAGTGTGTCAGTATTTACAGGGGGTCCCCGGGGAGTTTGTCATTATTTACAGGAGTTCCCCGGGGAGTGTGTCAGTATTTATAGGGTGACCCCAGGGAGTGTGTCAGTATTTACAGGGGTTCCCCGGGGAGGGTGTCAGTATTTACAGGGGGTCCCCGGGTTTGTGTCAGTATTTACAGGGGGTCCCCGGGGAGTGTGTCAGTATTTACAGGGGGTCCCCGGGGAGTGTGTCAGTATTTACAGGGTGTCCCAGGGGAGTGTGTCAGTATTTACAGGGGGTCCCCGGGGAGTGTGTCAGTATTTACAGGGGGTCCCCGGGGAGTGTGTCAGTATTTACAGGGTGTCCCAGGGGAGTGTGTCAGTATTTACAGGGGGTCCCCGGGGGAGTGTGTCAGTATTTACAGGGGGTCCCCGGGGAGTGTGTCAGTATTTACAGGGGGTCCCCAGGGAGTGTGTCAGTATTTACAGGGGGTCCCCGGGGAGTGTGTCAGTATTTACAGGGGGTCCCCCGGGGAGTGTGTCAGTATTTACAGGGGGTCCCCGGGGGGGAGTGTGTCAGTATTAACAGGGGGTCCCCGGGGAGTGTGTCAGTATTTACAGGGGGTCCCCGGGGATTGTGTCAGTATTTCCAGGGGGGTCACCGGGGAGTGTGTCAGTATTTACAGGGGGGTCTCCGGGGAGTGTGTCAGTATTTACAGTGGGGTCACCGGGGGAGTGTGTCAGTATTTACAGGGAGTCTCCGGGGAGTGTGTCAGTATTTACAGGGGGGTCCCGGGGGAGTGTGTCAGTATTTACAGGGGGTCCCCGGGGAGTGTGTCAGTATTTACAGGGGGGTCCCGGGGGAGTGTGTCAGTATTTACAGGGGGGTCCCCGGGGAGTGTGTCAGTATTTACAGGGTGTCCCAGGGGAGTGTGTCAGTATTTACAGGGGGTCCCCGGGGAGTGTGTCAGTATTTACAGGGGGTCCCCGGGGAGTGTGTCAGTATTTACAGGGGGTCCCCGGGGAATGTGTCAGTATTTACAGGGAGTCTCCGGGGAGTGTGTCAGTATTTACAGGGGGGTCCCGTGGGAGTGTGTCAGTATTTACAGGGGGTCCCCGGGGATTGTGTCAGTATTTACAGGGGGGTCCCCGGGGAGTGTGTCCGTATTTACAGGGGGGTCCCGGGGGAGTGTGTCAGTATTTACAGGGGGTCCCCGGGGAGTGTGTCAGTATTTACAGGGGGGTCCCGGGGGAGTGTGTCAGTATTTACAGGGGGTCCCCGGGGCATGTGTCAGTATTTACAGGGAGTCTCCGGGGAGTGTGTCAGTATTTACAGGGGGGTCCCTGGGGAGTGTGTCAGTATTTACAGGGGCTCCCCGGGGAGCGTGTCAGTATTTACAGGGGGTCCCCGGGGAGTGTGTCAGTATTTACAGGGAGACCCCGGGGAGTGTGTCAGTATTTACAGGGGGTCCCCGGGGTGTGCGTCAGTATTTACAGGGGGTCCCCGGGGAGTGTGTCAGTATTTACAGGGGGTCCCCGGGGAGTGTGTCAGTATTTACAGGGGGACCCCGGGGAGTGTGTCAGTATTTACAGAAGGGTCCCCGGGGAGTGTGTCAGTATTTATAGGGGGACCCCGGGGAGTGTGTGAGTATTCACAGGGGGGCCCCGGGGAGTGTCACAGTATTTACAGGGAGTCCCCGGGGAGTGTGTCAGTATTTACAGGGGGACCCCGGGGAGTGTGTCACTATTTACAGGGGGGTCCCCGGGGAGTGTGTCAGTATTTACAAGGGGTCCCGGGGAGTGTGTCAGTATTTACAGGGGGGCCCCGGGGAGTGTCACAGTATTTACAGGGAGTCCCCGGAGAGTGTGTCAGTATTTCCAGGGGGTCCCCGGGGAGTGTGTCAGTATTTACAGGGTGTCCCCGGGGAGTGTGTCAGTATTTACAGGGGGTCCCCCGGGGAGTGTGTCAGTATTTACGGGGGTCCCCCGGGGAGTGTATCAGTATTTACAGGGGGTCCCCGGGGAGTGTGTCAGTATTTACAGGGGGTCCCCAGGGAGTGTGTCAGTATTTACAGGGCGACCCCGGGGAGTGTGTCAGTATTTACAGAGGACTCCCCGGGGAGTGTGTGTCAGTATTTACAGGGGGTCCCCGGGGGAGTGTGTCAGTATTTACAGGGGCTCCCCGGGGAGTGTGTCAGTATTTACAGGGGGTCCCCGGGGAGTGTGTCAGTATTTACAGGGGGGGTCCCCGGGGAGTGTGTCAGTATTTACAGGGGCTCCCCGGGGAGTGTGTCAGTATTTACAGGGGGTCCCCGGGGAGTGTGTCAGTATTTACAGGGGGGCCCGGGGAGAGTGTCAGTATTTACAGGGGGGGTCCACGGGGAGTGTGTCAGTATTTACAGGGGGTCCCCGGGGAGTGTGTCAGTATTTACAGGGGGTCCCCGGGGAGTGTGTCAGTATTTACAGGGGAGTCCCCGGGGAGTGTGCCAGTATTTACATGGGGTCCCCGGGGAGTGTGTCAGTTTTTACAGGGGGTCCCCGGGGAGTGTGTCAGTATTTACAGGGGGTCCCCGGGGAGTGTGTCAGTATTTACAGGGAGACCCCGGGGAGTGTGTCAGTATTTACAGGGGGTCCCCGGGAGTGTGTCAGTATTTACAGGGGGTCCCCGGGGAGTGTGTCAGTATTTACAGGGGGTCCCCGGGGAGTGTGTCAGTATTTACAGGGGGACCCCGGGGAGTGTGTCAGTATTTACAGAGGAGTCCCCGGGGAGTGTGTCAGTATTTATAGGGGGACCCCGGGGAGTGTGTGAGTATTCACAGGGGGGCCCCGGGGAGTGTCACAGTATTTACAGTGAGTCCCCGGGGAGTGTGTCAGTATTTACAGGGGGACCCCGGGGAGTGTGTCAGTATTTACAGGGGGGTCCCCGGGGAGTGTGTCAGTATTTACAAGGGGTCCCGGGGAGTGTGTCAGTATTTACAGGGGGGCCCCGGGGAGTGTCACAGTATTTACAGGGAGTCCCCGGGGAGTGTGTCAGTATTTACAGGGGGTCCCCGGGGAGTGTGTCAGTATTTACAGGGTGTCCCCGGGGAGTGTGTCAGTATTTACAGGGGGTCCCCCGGGGAGTGTGTCAGTATTTACGGGGGTCCCCCGGGGAGTGTATCAGTATTTACAGGGGGTCCCCGGGGAGTGTGTCCGTATTTACAGGGGATCCCCGGGGAGTGTGTCAGTATTTACAGGGGGTCCCCGGAGAGTGTGTCAGTATTTACGGGGGTCCCCCGGGGAGTGTGTCAGTATTTACAGGGGGTCCCCGGAGAGTGTGTCAGTATTTACAGGGGGTCCCCGGGGAGTGTGTCAGTATTTACAGGGGGGTCCCCCGGGGAGTCTGTCAGTATTTACAGGGGGGTCCCCCGGGGAGTCTGTTAGTATTTACAGGGGGTCCCGGGGAGTGTGTCAGTATTGACAGGGGGGTCCCCGGGGAGTGTGTCAGTATTTACAGGGGGTCCCCGGGGAGTGTGTCAGTATTTACAGGGGGTCCCCGGGGAGTGTGTCAGTATTTACAGGGGGTCCCGGGGAGTGTGTCAGTATTCACAGGGGGGTCCCCCAGGGAGTCTGTCAGTATTTACAGGGGGTCCCGGGGAGTGTGTCAGTATTTACAGGGGAGTCCCCGGGGGAGTGTGTCAGTATTTACAGGGGGTCCCGGGGAGTGTGTCAGTATTCACAGGGGGGTCCCCCAGGGAGTCTGTCAGTATTTACAGGGGGTCCCGGGGAGTGTGTCAGTATTTACAGGGGAGTCCCCGGGGGAGTGTGTCAGTATTTACAGGGGGTCCCCGGGGGAGTGTGTCAGTATTTACAGGGTGTCCCCGGGGAGTGTGTCAGTATTTACAGGGGTTCCCCGGGGAGGGTGTCAGTATTTACAGCGGGTCCCCGGGTGTGTGTCAGTATTTACAGGGGGTCCCCGGGGAGTGTGTCAGTATTTACAGGGGGTCCCCGGGGAGTGTGTCAGTATTTACAGGGTGTCCCAGGGGAGTGTGTCAGTATTTACAGGGTGTCCCCGGGGAGTATGTCAGTATTTACAGGGGGTCCCCGGGGAGTGTGTCAGTATTTACAGGGTGTCCCAGGGGAGTGTGTCAGTATTTACAGGGAGTCCCCGGGGAGTGTGTCAGTATTTACAGTGGGTCCCCGGGGGGGAGTGTGTCAGTATTTACAGGGGGGGTCCCTGGGGAGTGTGTCAGTATTAACAGGGGGTTCCCGGGGAGTGTGTCAGTATTTACAGGGGGTCCCGGGGAGTGTGTCAGTATTTACAGGGGTCCCGCGGAGTGTGTCAGTATTTACAGGGGGGTCACCGGGGAGTGTGTCAGTATTTACAGGGGGTCCCCGCGGAGTGTGTCAGTATTTACAGGGGGTCCCGGGGAGTGTGTCAGTATTTACAGGGGGGTCCCCGGGGAGTTTGTCAGTGTTTACAGGGGAGTCCCCGGGGAGTGTGTCAATATTTACAGGGGGTCCCTGGGGAGTGTGTCAGTAACTACAGGGGGTCCCCGGGGAGTGTGTCAGTATTTACAGGGGGGTCCCCGGGGAGTGTGTCAGTATTTACAGTGGGGTCACCGGGGGAGTGTGTCAGTATTTACAGGGAGTCTCCGGGGAGTGTGTCAGTATTTACAGGGGGGTCCCGGGGGAGTGTGTCAGTATTTACAGGGGGTCCCCGGGGAGTGTGTCAGTATTTACAGGGGGGTCCCGGGGGAGTGTGTCAGTATTTATAGGGGGTCCCCGGGGAGTGTGTCAGTATTTACAGGGGGTCCCTGGTGAGTGTGTCAGTATTTACAGGGGGTCCCCGGGGAATGTGTCAGTATTTACAGGGAGTCTCCGGGGAGTGTGTCAGTATTTACAGGGGGGTCCCTGGGGAGTGTGTCAGTATTTACAGGGGGGTCCCGGGGGAGTGTGTCAGTATTTACAGGGGGTCCCCGGGGATTGTGTCAGTATTTACAGGGGGGTCCCCGGGGAGTGTGTCAGTATTTACAGGGGGGTCCCGGGGGAGTGTGTCAGTATTTACAGGGGGTCCCCGGGGAGTGTGTCAGTATTTACAGGGGGGTCCCGGGGGAGTGTGTCAGTATTTACAGGGAGTCCCCGGGGAGTGTGTCAGTATTTACAGGGGGTCCCCGGGGAGTGTGTCAGTATTTACAGGGGGTCCCCGGGGAGTGTGTCAGTATTTACAGGGTGTCCCAGGGGAGTGTGTCAGTATTTACAGGGGGTCCCCGGGGGAGTGTGTCAGTATTTACAGGGGGTCCCCGGGGAGTGTGTCAGTATTTACAGGGGGTCCCCGGGGAGTGTGTCAGTATTTACAGGGGGTCCCCGGGGAGTGTGTCAGTATTTACAGGGGGTCCCCCGGGGAGTGTGTCAGTATTTACAGGGGGTCCCCGGGGGGGAGTGTGTCAGTATTAACAGGGGGTCCCCGGGGAGTGTGTCAGTATTTACAGGGGGTCCCCGGGGATTGTGTCAGTATTTCCAGGGGGGTCACCGGGGAGTGTGTCAGTATTTACAGGGGGGTCCCCGGGGAGTGTGTCAGTATTTACAGTGGGGTCACCGGGGGAGTGTGTCAGTATTTACAGGGAGTCTCCGGGGAGTGTGTCAGTATTTAAAGGGGGGTCCCGGGGGAGTGTGTCAGTATTTACAGGGGGTCCCCGGGGAGTGTGTCAGTATTTACAGGGGGGTCCCGGGGGAGTGTGTCAGTATTTACAGGGGGGTCCCCGGGGAGTGTGTCAGTATTTACAGGGTGTCCCAGGGGAGTGTGTCAGTATTTACAGGGGGTCCCCGGGGAGTGTGTCAGTATTTACAGGGGGTCCCCGGGGAGTGTGTCAGTATTTACAGGGGGTCCCCGGGGAATGTGTCAGTATTTACAGGGAGTCTCCGGGGAGTGTGTCAGTATTTACAGGGGGGTCCCGGGGGAGTGTGTCAGTATTTACAGGGGGTCCCCGGGGCATGTGTCAGTATTTACAGGGAGTCTCCGGGGAGTGTGTCAGTATTTACAGGGGGGTCCCTGGGGAGTGTGTCAGTATTTACAGGGGCTCCCCGGGGAGCGTGTCAGTATTTACAGGGGGTCCCCGGGGAGTGTGTCAGTATTTACAGGGAGACCCCGGGGAGTGTGTCCGTATTTACAGGGGGTCCCCGGGGTGTGCGTCAGTATTTACAGGGGGTCCCCGGGGAGTGTGTCAGTATTTACAGGGGGTCCCCGGGGAGTGTGTCAGTATTTACAGGGGGACCCCGGGGAGTGTGTCAGTATTTACAGAGGGGTCCCCGGGGAGTGTGTCAGTATTTATAGGGGGACCCCGGGGAGTGTGTGAGTATTCACAGGGGGGCCCCGGGGAGTGTCACAGTATTTACAGGGAGTCCCCGGGGAGTGTGTCAGTATTTACAGGGGGACCCCGGGGAGTGTGTCAGTATTTACAGGGGGGTCCCCGGGGAGTGTGTCAGTATTTACAAGGGGTCCCGGGGAGTGTGTCAGTATTTACAGGGGGGCCCCGGGGAGTGTCACAGCATTTACAGGGAGTCCCCGGAGAGTGTGTCAGTATTTCCAGGGGGTCCCCGGGGAGTGTGTCAGTATTTACAGGGTGTCCCCGGGGAGTGTGTCAGTATTTACAGGGGGTCCCCCGGGGAGTGTGTCAGTATTTACGGGGGTCCCCCGGGGAGTGTATCAGTATTTACAGGGGGTCCCCGGGGAGTGTGTCAGTATTTACAGGGGGTCCCCAGGGAGTGTGTCAGTATTTACAGGGCGACCCCGGGGAGTGTGTCAGTATTTACAGAGGACTCCCCGGGGAGTGTGTGTCAGTATTTACAGGGGGTCCCCGGGGGAGTGTGTCAGTATTTACAGGGGCTCCCCGGGGAGTGTGTCAGTATTTACAGGGGGTCCCCGGGGAGTGTGTCAGTATTTACAGGGGGGGTCCCCGGGGAGTGTGTCAGTATTTACAGGGGCTCCCCGGGGAGTGTGTCAGTATTTACAGGGGGTCCCCGGGGAGTGTGTCAGTATTTACAGGGGGGCCCGGGGAGAGTGTCAGTATTTACAGGGGGGGTCCCCGGGGAGTGTGTCAGTATTTACAGGGGGTCCCCGGGGAGTGTGTCAGTATTTACAGGGGGTCCCCGGGGAGTGTGTCAGTATTTACAGGGGAGTCCCCGGGGAGTGTGCCAGTATTTACATGGGGTCCCCGGGGAGTGTGTCAGTTTTTACAGGGGGTCCCCGGGGAGTGTGTCAGTATTTACAGGGGGTCCCCGGGGAGTGTGTCAGTATTTACAGGGAGACCCCGGGGAGTGTGTCAGTATTTACAGGGGGTCCCCGGGAGTGTGTCAGTATTTACAGGGGGTCCCCGGGGAGTGTGTCAGTATTTACAGGGGGTCCCCGGGGAGTGTGTCAGTATTTACAGGGGGACCCCGGGGAGTGTGTCAGTATTTACAGAGGAGTCCCCGGGGAGTGTGTCAGTATTTATAGGGGGACCCCGGGGAGTGTGTGAGTATTCACAGGGGGGCCCCGGGGAGTGTCACAGTATTTACAGTGAGTCCCCGGGGAGTGTGTCAGTATTTACAGGGGGACCCCGGGGAGTGTGTCAGTATTTACAGGGGGGTCCCCGGGGAGTGTGTCAGTATTTACAAGGGGTCCCGGGGAGTGTGTCAGTATTTACAGGGGGGCCCCGGGGAGTGTCACAGTATTTACAGGGAGTCCCCGGGGAGTGTGTCAGTATTTACAAGGGGTCCCCGGGGAGTGTGTCAGTATTTACAGGGTGTCCCCGGGGAGTGTGTCAGTATTTACAGGGGGTCCCCCGGGGAGTGTGTCAGTATTTACGGGGGTCCCCCGGGGAGTGTATCAGTATTTACAGGGGGTCCCCGGGGAGTGTGTCCGTATTTACAGGGGGTCCCCGGGGAGTGTGTCAGTATTTACAGGGGGTCCCCGGAGAGTGTGTCAGTATTTACGGGGGTCCCCCGGGGAGTGTGTCAGTATTTACAGGGGGTCCCCGGAGAGTGTGTCAGTATTTACAGGGGGTCCCCGGAGAGTGTGTCAGTATTTACAGGGGAGTCCCCGGGGAGTGTGTCAGTATTTACAGGGGGTCCCCGGGGAGTGTGTCAGTATTTACAGGGGGGTCCCCCGGGGAGTCTGTCAGTATTTACAGGGGGGTCCCCCGGGGAGTCTGTTAGTATTTACAGGGGGTCCCGGGGAGTGTGTCAGTATTGACAGGGGGGTCCCCGGGGAGTGTGTCAGTATTTACAGGGGGTCCCCGGGGAGTGTGTCAGTATTTACAGGGGGTCCCCGGGGAGTGTGTCAGTATTTACAGGGGGTCCCGGGGAGTGTGTCAGTATTCACAGGGGGGTCCCCCAGGGAGTCTGTCAGTATTTACAGGGGGTCCCGGGGAGTGTGTCAGTATTTACAGGGGAGTCCCCGGGGGAGTGTGTCAGTATTTACAGGGGGTCCCGGGGAGTGTGTCAGTATTCACAGGGGGGTCCCCCAGGGAGTCTGTCAGTATTTACAGGGGGTCCCGGGGAGTGTGTCAGTATTTACAGGGGAGTCCCCGGGGGAGTGTGTCAGTATTTACAGGGGGTCCCCGGGGGAGTGTGTCAGTATTTACAGGGTGTCCCCGGGGAGTGTGTCAGTATTTACAGGGGTTCCCCGGGGAGGGTGTCAGTATTTACAGCGGGTCCCCGGGTGTGTGTCAGTATTTACAGGGGGTCCCCGGGGAGTGTGTCAGTATTTACAGGGGGTCCCCGGGGAGTGTGTCAGTATTTACAGGGTGTCCCAGGGGAGTGTGTCAGTATTTACAGGGTGTCCCCGGGGAGTATGTCAGTATTTACAGGGTGTCCCCGGGGAGTGTGTCAGTATTTACAGGGTGTCCCAGGGGAGTGTGTCAGTATTTACAGGGAGTCCCCGGGGAGTGTGTCAGTATTTACAGTGGGTCCCCGGGGGGGAGTGTGTCAGTATTTACAGGGGGGGTCCCTGGGGAGTGTGTCAGTATTAACAGGGGGTTCCCGGGGAGTGTGTCAGTATTTACAGGGGGTCCCGGGGAGTGTGTCAGTATTTACAGGGGTCCCGCGGAGTGTGTCAGTATTTACAGGGGGGTCACCGGGGAGTGTGTCAGTATTTACAGGGGGTCCCCGCGGAGTGTGTCAGTATTTACAGGGGGTCCCGGGGAGTGTGTCAGTATTTACAGGGGGGTCCCCGGGGAGTTTGTCAGTGTTTACAGGGGAGTCCCCGGGGAGTGTGTCAATATTTACAGGGGGTCCCTGGGGAGTGTGTCAGTAACTACAGGGGGTCCCCGGGGAGTGTGTCAGTATTTACAGGGGGGTCCCCGGGGAGTGTGTCAGTATTTACAGTGGGGTCACCGGGGGAGTGTGTCAGTATTTACAGGGAGTCTCCGGGGAGTGTGTCAGTATTTACAGGGGGGTCCCGGGGGAGTGTGTCAGTATTTACAGGGGGTCCCCGGGGAGTGTGTCAGTATTTACAGGGGGTCCCCGGGGAGTGTGTCAGTATTTACAGGGGAGTCCCCGGGGAGTGTGCCAGTATTTACATGGGGTCCCCGGGGAGTGTGTCAGTTTTTACAGGGGGTCCCCGGGGAGTGTGTCAGTATTTACAGGGGGTCCCCGGGGAGTGTGTCAGTATTTACAGGGAGACCCCGGGGAGTGTGTCAGTATTTACAGGGGGTCCCCGGGAGTGTGTCAGTATTTACAGGGGGTCCCCGGGGAGTGTGTCAGTATTTACAGGGGGTCCCCGGGGAGTGTGTCAGTATTTACAGGGGGACCCCGGGGAGTGTGTCAGTATTTACAGAGGAGTCCCCGGGGAGTGTGTCAGTATTTATAGGGGGACCCCGGGGAGTGTGTGAGTATTCACAGGGGGGCCCCGGGGAGTGTCACAGTATTTACAGTGAGTCCCCGGGGAGTGTGTCAGTATTTACAGGGGGACCCCGGGGAGTGTGTCAGTATTTACAGGGGGGTCCCCGGGGAGTGTGTCAGTATTTACAAGGGGTCCCGGGGAGTGTGTCAGTATTTACAGGGGGGCCCCGGGGAGTGTCACAGTATTTACAGGGAGTCCCCGGGGAGTGTGTCAGTATTTACAAGGGGTCCCCGGGGAGTGTGTCAGTATTTACAGGGTGTCCCCGGGGAGTGTGTCAGTATTTACAGGGGGTCCCCCGGGGAGTGTGTCAGTATTTACGGGGGTCCCCCGGGGAGTGTATCAGTATTTACAGGGGGTCCCCGGGGAGTGTGTCCGTATTTACAGGGGGTCCCCGGGGAGTGTGTCAGTATTTACAGGGGGTCCCCGGAGAGTGTGTCAGTATTTACGGGGGTCCCCCGGGGAGTGTGTCAGTATTTACAGGGGGTCCCCGGAGAGTGTGTCAGTATTTACAGGGGGTCCCCGGAGAGTGTGTCAGTATTTACAGGGGAGTCCCCGGGGAGTGTGTCAGTATTTACAGGGGGTCCCCGGGGAGTGTGTCAGTATTTACAGGGGGGTCCCCCGGGGAGTCTGTCAGTATTTACAGGGGGGTCCCCCGGGGAGTCTGTTAGTATTTACAGGGGGTCCCGGGGAGTGTGTCAGTATTGACAGGGGGGTCCCCGGGGAGTGTGTCAGTATTTACAGGGGGTCCCCGGGGAGTGTGTCAGTATTTACAGGGGGTCCCCGGGGAGTGTGTCAGTATTTACAGGGGGTCCCGGGGAGTGTGTCAGTATTCACAGGGGGGTCCCCCAGGGAGTCTGTCAGTATTTACAGGGGGTCCCGGGGAGTGTGTCAGTATTTACAGGGGAGTCCCCGGGGGAGTGTGTCAGTATTTACAGGGGGTCCCGGGGAGTGTGTCAGTATTCACAGGGGGGTCCCCCAGGGAGTCTGTCAGTATTTACAGGGGGTCCCGGGGAGTGTGTCAGTATTTACAGGGGAGTCCCCGGGGGAGTGTGTCAGTATTTACAGGGGGTCCCCGGGGGAGTGTGTCAGTATTTACAGGGTGTCCCCGGGGAGTGTGTCAGTATTTACAGGGGTTCCCCGGGGAGGGTGTCAGTATTTACAGCGGGTCCCCGGGTGTGTGTCAGTATTTACAGGGGGTCCCCGGGGAGTGTGTCAGTATTTACAGGGGGTCCCCGGGGAGTGTGTCAGTATTTACAGGGTGTCCCAGGGGAGTGTGTCAGTATTTACAGGGTGTCCCCGGGGAGTATGTCAGTATTTACAGGGTGTCCCCGGGGAGTGTGTCAGTATTTACAGGGTGTCCCAGGGGAGTGTGTCAGTATTTACAGGGAGTCCCCGGGGAGTGTGTCAGTATTTACAGTGGGTCCCCGGGGGGGAGTGTGTCAGTATTTACAGGGGGGGTCCCTGGGGAGTGTGTCAGTATTAACAGGGGGTTCCCGGGGAGTGTGTCAGTATTTACAGGGGGTCCCGGGGAGTGTGTCAGTATTTACAGGGGTCCCGCGGAGTGTGTCAGTATTTACAGGGGGGTCACCGGGGAGTGTGTCAGTATTTACAGGGGGTCCCCGCGGAGTGTGTCAGTATTTACAGGGGGTCCCGGGGAGTGTGTCAGTATTTACAGGGGGGTCCCCGGGGAGTTTGTCAGTGTTTACAGGGGAGTCCCCGGGGAGTGTGTCAATATTTACAGGGGGTCCCTGGGGAGTGTGTCAGTAACTACAGGGGGTCCCCGGGGAGTGTGTCAGTATTTACAGGGGGGTCCCCGGGGAGTGTGTCAGTATTTACAGTGGGGTCACCGGGGGAGTGTGTCAGTATTTACAGGGAGTCTCCGGGGAGTGTGTCAGTATTTACAGGGGGGTCCCGGGGGAGTGTGTCAGTATTTACAGGGGGTCCCCGGGGAGTGTGTCAGTATTTACAGGGGGGTCCCGGGGGAGTGTGTCAGTATTTATAGGGGGTCCCCGGGGAGTGTGTCAGTATTTACAGGGGGTCCCTGGTGAGTGTGTCAGTATTTACAGGGGGTCCCCGGGGAATGTGTCAGTATTTACAGGGAGTCTCCGGGGAGTGTGTCAGTATTTACAGGGGGGTCCCTGGGGAGTGTGTCAGTATTTACAGGGGGGTCCCGGGGGAGTGTGTCAGTATTTACAGGGGGTCCCCGGGGATTGTGTCAGTATTTACAGGGGGGTCCCCGGGGAGTGTGTCAGTATTTACAGGGGGGTCCCGGGGGAGTGTGTCAGTATTTACAGGGGGTCCCCGGGGAGTGTGTCAGTATTTACAGGGGGGTCCCGGGGGAGTGTGTCAGTATTTACAGGGAGTCCCCGGGGAGTGTGTCAGTATTTACAGGGGATCCCCGGGGAGTGTGTCAGTATTTACAGGGGGCGTCCCCGGGGAGTGTGTCAGTATTTACAGGGGGGTCCCGGGGGAGTGTGTCAGTATTTACAGGGGGCGTCCCCGGGGAGTGTGTCAGTATTTACAGGGGGGTCCCGGGGGAGTGTGTCAGTATTTACAGGGGGTCCCCGGGGAGTGTGTCAGTATTTACAGGGGGCGTCCCCGGGGAGTGTGTCAGTATTTACAGGGGGTCCCCGGGGCATGTGTCAGTATTTACAGGGAGTCTCCGGGGAGTGTGTCAGTATTTACAGGGGGGTCCCTGGGGAGTGTGTCAGTATTCACAGGGGGGTCCCCCAGGGAGTCTGTCAGTATTTACAGGGGGTCCCGGGGAGTGTGTCAGTATTTACAGGGGAGTCCCCGGGGGAGTGTGTCAGTATTTACAGGGGGTCCCCGGGGAGTTTGTCATTATTTACAGGAGTTCCCCGGGGAGTGTGTCAGTATTTACAGGGTGACCCCAGGGAGTGTGTCAGTATTTACAGGGGTTCCCCGGGGAGGGTGTCAGTATTTACAGGGGGTCCCCGGGTTTGTGTCAGTATTTACAGGGGGTCCCCGGGGAGTGTGTCAGTATTTACAGGGGGTCCCCGGGGAGTGTGTCAGTATTTACAGGGTGTCCCAGGGGAGTGTGTCAGTATTTACAGGGGGTCCCCGGGGAGTGTGTCAGTATTTACAGGGGGTCCCCGGGGAGTGTGTCAGTATTTACAGGGTGTCCCAGGGGAGTGTGTCAGTATTTACAGGGGGTCCCCGGGGGAGTGTGTCAGTATTTACAGGGGGTCCCCGGGGAGTGTGTCAGTATTTACAGGGGGTCCCCGGGGAGTGTGTCAGTATTTACAGGGGGTCCCCGGGGAGTGTGTCAGTATTTACAGGGGGTCCCCCGGGGAGTGTGTCAGTATTTACAGGGGGTCCCCGGGGGGGAGTGTGTCAGTATTAACAGGGGGTCCCCGGGGAGTGTGTCAGTATTTACAGGGGGTCCCCGGGGATTGTGTCAGTATTTCCAGGGGGGTCACCGGGGAGTGTGTCAGTATTTACAGGGGGGTCCCCGGGGAGTGTGTCAGTATTTACAGTGGGGTCACCGGGGGAGTGTGTCAGTATTTACAGGGAGTCTCCGGGGAGTGTGTCAGTATTTACAGGGGGGTCCCGGGGGAGTGTGTCAGTATTTACAGGGGGTCCCCGGGGAGTGTGTCAGTATTTACAGGGGGGTCCCGGGGGAGTGTGTCAGTATTTACAGGGGGGTCCCCGGGGAGTGTGTCAGTATTTACAGGGTGTCCCAGGGGAGTGTGTCAGTATTTACAGGGGGTCCCCGGGGAGTGTGTCAGTATTTACAGGGGGTCCCCGGGGAGTGTGTCAGTATTTACAGGGGGTCCCCGGGGAATGTGTCAGTATTTACAGGGAGTCTCCGGGGAGTGTGTCAGTATTTACAGGGGGGTCCCGGGGGAGTGTGTCAGTATTTACAGGGGGTCCCCGGGGATTGTGTCAGTATTTACAGGGGGGTCCCCGGGGAGTGTGTCCGTATTTACAGGGGGGTCCCGGGGGAGTGTGTCAGTATTTACAGGGGGTCCCCGGGGAGTGTGTCAGTATTTACAGGGGGGTCCCGGGGGAGTGTGTCAGTATTTACAGGGGGTCCCCGGGGCATGTGTCAGTATTTACAGGGAGTCTCCGGGGAGTGTGTCAGTATTTACAGGGGGGTCCCTGGGGAGTGTGTCAGTATTTACAGGGGCTCCCCGGGGAGCGTGTCAGTATTTACAGGGAGACCCCGGGGAGTGTGTCAGTATTTACAGGGGGGTCCCGGGGGAGTGTGTCAGTATTTACAGGGTGTTCCCGGGGAGTGTGTCAGTATTTACAGGGGAGACCCCGGGGAGTGTGTCAGTATTTACAGGGGGTCCCCGGGGAGTGTGTCAGTATTTACAGGGTGTCCCCGGGGAGTGTGTCAGTATTTACAGGGGAGACCCCAGGGGTGTGTCAGTATTTACAAGGGGTCCCCGGGGGAGTGTGTCAGTATTTACAGGGAGTCCCCGGGGAGTGTGTCAGTATTTACAGGGGGACCCCGGGGAGTGTGTCAGTATTTACAGGGGGGTCCCCGGGGAGTGTGTCAGTATTTACAAGGGGTCCCGGGGAGTGTGTCAGTATTTACAGGGGGGCCCCGGGGAGTGTCACAGTATTCACAGGGAGTCCCCGGGGAGTGTGTCAGTATTTACAGGGGGTCCCCGGGGAGTGTGTCAGGGGGTCCCCGGGGAGTGTGTCAGTATTTACAGGGGGGTCCCCCGGGGAGTCTGTCAGTATTTACAGGGGGGTCCCCCGGGGAGTCTGTCAGTATTTACAGGGGGTCCCGGGGAGTGTGTCAGTATTTACAGGGGGTCCCCGGGGAGTGTGTCAGTATTTACAGGGGGTCCCGGGGAGTGTGTCAGTATTCACAGGGGGGTCCCCCAGGGAGTCTGTCAGTATTTACAGGGGGTCCCGGGGAGTGTGTCAGTATTTACAGGGGAGTCCCCGGGGGAGTGTGTCAGTATTTACAGGGGGTCCCCGGGGAGTGTGTCAGTATTTACAGGGGTTCCCCGGGGAGTGTGTCAGTATTTACAGGGTGTCCCCGGGGAGTGTGTCAGTATTTACAGAGGTTCCCCGGGGAGGGTGTCAGTATTTACAGGGGGTCCCCGGGTGTGTTTCAGTATTTACAGGGGGTCCCCGGGGAGTGTGTCAGTATTTACAGGGGGTCCCCGGGGAGTGTGTCAGTATTTACAGGGTGTCCCAGGGGAGTGTGTCAGTATTTACAGGGGGTCCCCGGGGAGTGTGTCAGTATTCACAGGGGGGTCCCCCAGGGAGGCTGTCAGTATTTACAGGGGGTCCCGGGGAGTGTGTCAGTATTTACAGGGGAGTCCCCGGGGGAGTGTGTCAGTATTTACAGGGGGTCCCCGGGGAGTGTGTCAGTATTTACAGGGGTTCCCCGGGGAGTGTGTCAGTATTTACAGGGTGTCCCCGGGGAGTGTGTCAGTATTTACAGGGGTTCCCCGGGGAGGGTGTCAGTATTTACAGGGGGTCCCCGGGTGTGTTTCAGTATTTACAGGGGGTCCCCGGGGAGTGTGTCAGTATTTACAGGGGGTCCCCGGGGAGTGTGTCAGTATTTACAGGGTGTCCCAGGGGAGTGTGTCAGTATTTACAGGGGGTCCCCGGGGAGTGTGTCAGTATTTACAGGGGGTCCCCGGGGAGTGTGTCAGTATTTAAAGGGGGGTCCCCGGGGAGTATGTCAGTATTTACAGGGGGTTCCCAGGGAGTGTGTCAGTATTTACAGGGGGTTCCCAGGGAGTGTGTCAGTATTTACAGGGGTCCCCGGGGAACGTGTCAGTATTTACAGGGGGTCCCCGGGGAGTGTGTCAGTAATTACAGGGGGTCCCCGGGGAGTGTGTCAGTATTTACAGGGAGTCCCCGGGGAGTGTGTCAGTATTTACAGGGGGTTCCCGGGGAGTGTGTCAGTATTTACAGGGGTCCCCGGGGAACGTGTCAGTATTTACAGGGGGTCCCCGGGGAGTGTGTCAGTAATTACAGGAGGTCCCGGGCTGTGTGTCAGTATTTACAGGGAGTCCCCGGGGAGTGTGTCAGTATTTACAGGGGGTTCCCGGGGAGTGTGTCAGTATTTACAGGGGTCCCCGGGGAACGTGTCAGTATTTACAGGGGGTCCCCGGGGAGTGTGTCAGTAATTACAGGGGGTCCCCGGGGAGTGTGTCAGTATTTACAGGGGGTCCCCGGGGAGTGTGTCAGTATTTAAAGGGGGGTCCCCGGGGAGTGTGTCAGTATTTACAGGGAGTCCCAGGGGAGTGTGTCGGTATTTACAAGGAGTCCCCAGGGAGTCTGTCAGTATTTACAGGGCGTCCCCGGGGAGTGTGTCAGTATTTACAGGGGGTCCCCGGGGAGTGTGTCAGTATTTACAGGGGGTCCCTGGGGAGTGTGTCAGTATTTACAGGGGGTCCCCGGGGAGTGTGTCCGTATTTACAGGGGCTCCCCGGGGAGTGTGTCAGTATTTACAGGGGGTCCTCGGGGAGTGTGTCAGTATTTACAGGGGGTCCCCCGGGGAGTGTGTCAGTATTTACAGGGGGTCCCCGGGGGGGAGTGTGTCAGTATTTACAGGGGGTCCCCGGGGAGTGTGTCAGTATTTACAGGGGGGTCACCGGGGAGTGTGTCAGTATTTACAGGGGGGTCCCCGGGGAGTGTGTCAGTATTTACAGGGGGGTCCCCGGGGAGTGTGTCAGTATTTACAGTGGGGTCACCGGGGGAGTGTGTCAGTATTTACAGGGAGTCTCCGGGGAGTGTGTCAGTATTTACAGGGGGGTCCCGGGGGAGTGTGTCAGTATTTCCAGGGGGGTCCCCGGGGGAGTGTGTCAGTATTTACAGGGGGTCCCCGGGGAGTGTGTCAGTATTTACAGGGGGGTCCCGGGAGAGTGTGTCAGTATTTACAGGGGGTCCCCGGGGAATGTGTCAGTATTTACAGGGAGTCTCCGGGGATGTGTCAGTATTTACAGGGGGTCCCCGTGGAATGCGTCGGTATTTACAGGGAGTCTCTGGGGAGTGTGTCAGTATTTACAGGGAGTCCCTGGGGAGTGTGTCAGTATTTACAGGGGGGTCCCGGGGGAGTGTGTCAGTATTTACAGGGGTCCCCGGGGAGTGTGTCAGTATTTACAGGGGGGTCCCCGGGGAGTGTGTCAGTATTTACAGGGGGTCCCCGGGGAGTGTGTCAGTATTTACAGGGGGGTCCCGGGGGAGTGTGTCAGTATTTACAGGGGGTCCCCGGGGAATGTGTCAGTATTTACAGGGAGTCTCCGGGGAGTGTGTCAGTATTTACAGGGGGGTCCCTGGGGAGTGTGTCAGTATTTACAGGGGGTCCCCGGGGAGTGTGTCAGTATTTACAGGGAGACCCCGGGGAGTGTGTCAGTATTTACAGGGTGGTCCCGGGGGAGTGTGTCAGTATTTACAGGGGGTTCCCGGGGAGTGTGTCAGTATTTACAGGGGAGACCCCGGGGAGTGTGTCAGTATTTACAGGGTGTCCCCGGGAAGTGTGTCAGTATTTACAGGGGGTCCCCGGGGAGTGAGTCAGTATTTACAGGGGGTCCCCGGGGAGTGTGTCAGTATTTACAGGGGAGACCCCAGGGAGTGTGTCAGTATTTACAGGGGGTCCCCGGGGGAGTGTGTCAGTATTTACAGTGGGTCCCCGGGGGAGTGTGTCAGTATTTACAGGGGGTCCCCGGGGGAGTGTGTCAGTATTTACAGGGGGTCCCCGGGGGAGTATGTCAATATTTACAGGGGAGACCCCGGGGAGTGTGTCAGTATTTACAGTGTGTCCCCGGGGAGTGTGTCAGTGTTTACAGGGGGGTTCCCGGGGAGTGTGTCAGTATTTACAGGGGAGACCCCGGGGAGTGTGTCAGTATTTACAGGGTGTCCCCGGGAAGTGTGTCAGTATTTACAGGGGGTCCCCGGGGAGTGAGTCAGTATTTACAGGGGGTCCCCGGGGAGTGTGTCAGTATTTACAGGGGAGACCCCAGGGAGTGTGTCAGTATTTACAGGGGGTCCCCGGGGGAGTGTGTCAGTATTTACAGTGGGTCCCCGGGGGAGTGTGTCAGTATTTACAGGGGGTCCCCGGGGGAGTGTGTCAGTATTTACAGGGGGTCCCCGGGGGAGTGTGTCAGTATTTACAGTGGGTCCCCGGGGGAGTGTGTCAGTATTTACAGGGGGTCCCCGGGGGAGTGTGTCAGTATTTACAGGGGGTCCCCGGGGGAGTATGTCAATATTTACAGGGGAGACCCCGGGGAGTGTGTCAGTATTTACAGTGTGTCCCCGGGGAGTGTGTCAGTGTTTACAGGGGGGGTCCCCGGTGAGTGTGTCAGTATTTACGGGGGCGGAGAGTGAGTGAGAGAGAGAGCAAGAGAGAGATAGGGAAGTGGGAGCGGAGTGATAGATGGTGTGGGGAGAGCTGGATGGAGGGAAGTGGGAGAGAGACATAGAGTCGGAGGTGTTTACAGTATGGAAACAGGCCCTTCGGCCCAGCTTGTCGATGCTGGCCAGTTTCTATCACTAAGCTAGTCCCACTTGCCCACATTTGGCCCGTATCCCTCTACACCCACCCTGCCCGTGTAACTGTCTAACTGTTTTCTCAAGGAAAAAAGTTTTTCTTTATTTTATTCGGCGTGGGGTGCACGGGGGAGATTCTCCGATATGGAGGCCAACTGTGGTCGCGACGGCGCGAACCGGGCCCGGGTACGACCGATTCGAGCCGCTCCAGCGGCAACCTGCGCACGCGCGGGGGAACGTCTTTAGCCCGCCGGGCCCGACTAAACATGGAGTCGGCGTTCAGGGGCTGGCCGCAACAGAAAGTAGGCCCGGGGGGGGGGGGCAGAGGCAGGCCCGCCGATCGGTGAACCCCGATCGCGGGCCAGACCCCATCGGAGGACCCCTCCCCCGGTGTAGGAGCCCCCCCCCTCACAGGCCGCACCCCCCCCCGAGCGTTCGCGCAGAGTTCCCGCAGGCAGCGACCAGGGGCGAATGTCGCCGGCGTGGTCTCTGTCGTATCTGCGCAGCCGCTCGTCCCGAGAGAAGAGAGTGAGAGGGGAGGGAAGGAAGGAGGCTCACAGAGTGAAGGTGGAGGAGTGCGACAGAGACAGGAGAGCGTGGAGAGAGACCCAGAGAAAGGGGCGAGAGAGAGATGGGGAGAGGAGGTGGGCATTGATTTGGACCCTTCAATCTCAGGTGTGCCTCACTGACCCTGTGAGCCCCCCGTTGATGAGGTCATTGGCACTCTCATACACCACTTGCCTCTCCTCCGATGAGTACAGGAATATACCACCCCCAATAGGATGACCATGATTAGTGCCACTGCAATGGCGGCTGTCGTGCTGCCGTGTGTTTCCTTGACAACGATCCCTTCGTCGCCCTGGCATTCTGTGGGATGCGGGCGGTTTTCCCGCTGTGATTCGGGGACCCCCTTGCCGCAGTCTCCTCTCACATGATTCATGGCCATGACACCACCCTGTCCTGTGCTTTCTGTAACTGCAGAGAACACAAATTATGCATGGTCACAGACAGAAGAAGACCTCTCGGCCCACCATGTCCGTCCTGCCCCCCACCCACCGCCCCTCCAGCCCAGATATTATCATTTGCCCCCTCAGATGCTCCTTTGGGAAGCCTGGATTGAGTCTGCCACCACCTCACTCTCAGACAGAACCTTCCAGATCCTAACCACCCACTCGCTAAACAAGAAGCAATTTTCCACCTGGTTTCCTTGGTTTCCGTTGTCGTTCCACCCCAAATCCACCCCCCCCCCCTCATTATTGCCCCCTCTGCCCACCATCGGGAACAGTTTGGGCTGATCCACTCTGCTCTCCGCCCCTCAGGAATTCACAGGCTCCGAGGATGGACCAGCTAAGTCAGGAGGCTTGTTTGTGTCTGTGTGGGTGTGACTATGTGTGACTGTGTGTGTGAGAGAGATTGTGTGTGACTGTGTGTGCGAGAGAGACTATGTGTGACTGTGTGTGTGAGAGAGACTATGTGTGACTGTGTGTGGGGGAAAAACTGGGTGTGTCAGAGAGACTGTGTGTGACTGTGTGTGAGAGAGACTGTGTGACTATGTGTGAGAGAGACTGTGTAACTGTGTGTGTGCGACTGTGTGATTGTATGTGTGAGCGAGACGGTGTGTGGCTGTGTGAGAGAGACTGCGTGTGACTGGGTGTGTGACAGAGACTGTGTGTGACTGTGTGTGTGAGAGAGGCTATGTGACTGTGTGTGTGTGACTGTGCGCAACTGTATGTGCAAGAGAGACTGTGTGTGACTATGTGTGACTGTGTGTGAGAGACTGTATGTGTGAGAGAGACTGAGTAACGGTGTGTGTGCGACTGTGTGTGATTGTATGTGTGAGAAAGACTGTGTGTGACTGTGTGTGAGAGAGACTGTGTGACAGTGTGTGTGTGACTGTGTGTGACAGTGTGTGGTTGACTGCGTATGTGACTGTGTGTGTGGGAGTGACTGTGTGTGACTGTGTGTGAGAGAGACTGTATGTGTGAGAGAGACTGTGTAACTGTGTGTGTGCGACTGTATGTGTGAGAGAGACTGTGTGTGACTGTGTGTGAGAGAGACTGTGTGTGACAGTGTGTGTGTGACTGTGTGTGACAGTGTGTGATTGACTGCGTGTGACTGGGTGTGTGAGAGAGACTATGTGTGACTGTGTGTGGGAAAGACTGGGTGTGACTGCGTATGTGACTGTGTGTGTGGGAGAGACTGTGTGTGTCAGAGAGACTGTGTGTGTCAGAGAGACTGTGTGTAACTGTGTGCGACTGTGTGTGAGAGAGACTGTATGTGTGAGAGAGACTGTGTAACTGTGTGTGTGCGACTGTGTGTGATTGTATGTGTGAGAGAGACTGTGTGTGACTGTGTGTGTGAGAGAGACTGTGTGTGACAGTGTGTGTGAGAGACTGTGTGACAGTGTGTGTGTGACAGTGTGTGATTGACTGCGTGTGACTGGGTGTGTGAGAGAGACTGTGTGTGACTGTGTGTGTGAGACTGTGTCTGCGACTGTGTGTGACTGTGTGTGTGAGAGAGACTGTGTGATTGTGTGTGTGTGTGACTGTGTGCGACTGTATGTGCGAGAGAGACTGTGTGTGACTGTGTGTGTGTGAGAGAGATTGTGTGTGACTATGTGTGACTGTGTGTGCGAGAGAGACTGTCTGACTATGTGTGAGAGAGATTGTGTGTGTGTGACTGTGTGTGTTACTGCATGTCATTGTGTGTGTGAGATGGACTGTGTGTGACTATGTGCGACTGTGTGTGAGAGAGACTGTGTGACTATGTGTGAGAGAGACTGTGTAACTGTGTGTGTGTGACTGTGTGTGATTGTACGTGTGAGCGAGACTGTGTGTGACTGTGTGTGAGAGAGACTGTGTGTGACAGTGTGTGTGTGAGACTGCGTGTGACTGGGTGAGTGACAGAGACTGTGTGTGACTGTGTGTGTGAATGTGTGTGTGAGAGAGACTATGTGACTGTGTGTGTGACTGTGCGCAACTGTATGTGCAAGAGAGACTGTGTGTGACTATGTGTGACTGTGTGTGAGAGAGATTGTGTGTGTGTATGACTGTGTGTGTGACTGCATGCCACTGTGTGTGTGAGATGGACTGTGTGTGACTGTGTGTGACTGCGTGTGTGAGAGAGACTGTGTGTGACTGTGTGTGTGACTGCGTGTGCCTGTGTGCGTGCGAGAGACTGTGTGTGTATGTGACCATATGTGACTGTGTGCGTGTGACTGCATGTGATTGTGTGTGAGAGAGACTATGTGTGACTGTGTGTGTGTGTGACTGTATGTGACTGTGTGTGTGTGACTGTATGTGTGAGAGAGACTATGTGTGACTGTGTGTGTGTGTGACTGTGTGTGTGTGTGTCGGTCTGTGTAATATTAATAATAATAATCGCTTATTGTCACAAGTAGGCTTCAATTAAGTTACTGTGAAAAGCCCCTAGTCGCCACATTCCGGCGCCTGTTCGGGGAGGCCGGTACAGGAATTGAACCGCGCTGCTGGCATTGTTCTGCATTACAAGCCAGCTATTTAGCCCTCTGTGCTAACTGTGTGTGTGTGTCTGTGTGAGTGTGACTATGTGTGACTGTGTTACTGTGTGTTGGTCTGTGTCTGTGTGTGTGTGAATGTATGTGGGGTGAGTGTGTGTGTGCCTCTGTGGGTGGGTGTGTCTCTGTGGGTGGGTGGGTGTCTCTGTGGGTGAGTGGGTGTGTCTCTGTGGGCGGGTGGGTGTGTCTCTGTGGGTGGGTGGGTGTCTCTGTGGGTGGGTGTGTCTCTGTGGGTGGGTGTCTCTGTGGGTGGGTAGGTGTCTCTGTGGGTGTGTATCTCTGTGGGTGGGTGTGTGTCTGTGGGTGGCTTTGTCTCTGGGTGGGTGGGTGTCTCTGTGGATGGGTGTGTCTCTGTGGGTGGGTGGGTGTCTCTGTGGTTGGGTGTGTGTCTCTGTGGGTGGGTGTGTCTGGGTGGGTGGTTGTCTCTGTGGGTGGGTGGGTGTCTCGGTGGGTGGGTGGGTGTCTCTGTGGGTGGTTGTGTGTCTCTGTGGGTGGGTGTCTCTGTGGGTGGGTGGGTGTCTCTGTGGGTGGGTGGGTGTCTCTGTGGGTGGGAGTCTCTGTGGGTGGGTGTCTCTGTGGGTGGGTGTGTCTCTGTGGGTGGGTGTGTCTCTGTGGGTGGGTGGGTGTCTCTGTGGGTGGGAGTCTCTGTGGGTGGGTGTCTCTGTGGGTGGGTGTGTCTCATGTGGGTGGGTGGGTGTTTCTGTGGGTGGGTGTCTCTGCGGGTGGGTGTCTCTGCGGGTGGGTGTTTGTCTCTGTGGGTGTGTGTGTCTCTGTGGGTGGGTGGGCGTCTCTGTGGGTGGGTGGGTGTCTCTGTGGGTGTGTGTGTCTCTGTGGGTGGGTGGGTGTCTCTGTGGGTGGTGGGTGATGTATTGCCTGCCCTGCCCTTCCACAACCAGTCAATTGTAACCTTTGCCCTTTGACACGCACCTGGTGTTAGGGTCAGGGTCGGATCTTCCGCGTCCAGTTGTCCATTTGACCTCGTCAGGGCTGGGCTGAAGGGGTCACCGGTTGAATAGCCGAATCCTCTATTCGACGTCCGAGTCACATCTGTCCTTTGGGTGGGACCGACGCTCCCGGCAAACGCTGAGGCCACCTGCTTTTCAACTGTGGCCAATTTCCCGGCAGGACCCTTCCCCTTTCGAATGCATTTAACTACGAAATAAGACATCAATGAATGTAAAATCCACTCTGCAAAGATTTTTTTATTATTCTTCAAAGAGATTCACTGCCATGGCCAAGGTTTGTCCCCACCCCTCATTGCCCCTGCCTGGCGGGTTCATTCAGGCATTTCAGGGGGCAGCTACAGCCAATCACATTGATGTGTGTCTAGAGTCACATGGGCGAGGGTGGCAGGTGAGTGAACCTGCTGGGATTTTTTAACGAAAATTTATTATCGTCCACAAACATTCACTCCCTCCCCCACCGACGCACAGCGGCAGCCGTGTGTACCGTCTACAAGATGCACTGCAGCAACTCACCAAGGCTCCTCAGGCAGCACCTTCCAAACCCACAACCTCGTCCATCTAGAAGGACAAGAGCAGCAGATACCTGGGAACCCCACCACCTGGAGGTCCCCCTCCGAGTCACTCGCCACCCCGACCGGGGAATATACAGGCGGGAGATAGAGAACTTAGTGGAGTGGTGTAGCGACAACAATCTCTCCCTCAATGCCAGCAAAACTAAAGAGCTGGTCATTGACTTCAGGAAGCAAAGTACTGTCCACACCCCTGTCAGCATCAACGGGGCCGAGGTGGAGATGGTTAGCAGTTTCAAATTCCTAGGGGTGCACATCTCCAAAAATCTGTCCTGGTCCACCCATGTCCGCCCGAGACAGCAGCTCAACGCTGTCCCAGTGTCACAGTCAGTTATCCCCACCTCCTCCTCCAGCCTTGTCTCGGAGGCCACGGGCTCTACACAGGAGGAAGACGTGCCGGCTTTCTATAACATTTCCAGTTGATCCCTGCTCTCCCTCCCTCACTCTCTAACCCTCTCATAGAAATTCCAGGAAATCTCTCCATAGCCCAGCTTATCGATCAGAGTCGAAACGGAGACACAAACGTCGAGTTCGGAGCCAGGTCCTGTCACCCTGCGTAAGGCAAAAGGAAAGATTTGCATTTATATAGCGCCAGGTTCATATAGGTTCAGGACCTCCCAGGGTGCTCCACAGCCAATGTAATGTAGTCGCAGTTGTAATTTAGGTTAGGAAAGCAAGTTGCCCGTAGACCCAGAGAATTGCCCCTTGCTCTCATTCAAAATTACATCAAAAGCCTTAATTCGACAACTCGACTGAAAGACTGCTGTGCACGGGTGTTTGGCATGGCAAGGGTTAACGCGGAAACGGTGCACATACGGCCCACTATGTGATATAAAGGTAGCACAGTGGTTCGCACTGTTGCGTCACAGCGACAGGATCCCGGGTTCGATTCCCGGCTTGGGTCACTGTCTGTGCGGAGTCTGCACGTTCTCCCCGTGTCTGCGTGGGTTTCCTCCGGGCGCTCCGGTTTCCTCCCACAAGTCCCGAAAGACGTGCTGTCAGGTGAATTGGACATTCTGAATTCTCCCTCTGTGTACCCGAACAGGCGCCGGAATGTGGCGACGAGGGGATTTTCACAGGAACTTCATTGCAGTGTTACTGTAAGCCTGCTTGTGACAATAAAGATTATTATCAAAGGGTCACCTGACAAGGTACCTGGGTCAGTCTAAAAGTCTGCAGAGACCTGCGTGGAGGTCAGCACAGAGGTAGCTCGAAGTCTGGCCTTTCGATCATAGAATATACAGTGCAGAAGGAGGCCATTCGGCCCATCGAGTCTGCACCGGTCCTTGGAAAGAGCACCCGACTTAAGCTCACACCTCCACCCTATCCCCATAAACCAGTAACCCCACTTAACCTTTTTGGACACTGAGGGTAATTTAGCACAGCCAATCCACCTAACCTGCACACCTTTTCAGATTGTTATGTGCGATCAATAAATGTATACTAACTACAAGCCTTTGAACTCAGTGTCGCGCTCAGCCTTGTAGAGGGGCATTTAAGAGTCAATCACATTGTTGTCAGCCTGGAGTCACATGTAGGCCAGAGCGTGGGGTAAGGACAGCAGATTATCAATTACCCTTGCACACCCCCCCCCCCCCCTGACTTGGCTTAGGTCATAGATCATAGATCATAGAATTTACAGTGCAGAAGGAGGCCATTCGGCCCATCGAGTCTGCGCCGGCTCTTGGAAAGAGCACCCTACCCAAGGTCCACACCTCCACCCTATCCCCATAACCCAGTAACCCCACCCAACACTAAGGGCAGTTTTGGACACTAAGGGCAATTTATCATGGCCAGTCCACCTAACCTGCACATCTTTGGACTGTGGGAGGAAACCGGAGCACCCGGAGGAAACCCACGCACACACAGGGAGGATGTGCAGACTCCGCACAGACAGTGACCCAAGCCGGAATCGAACCTGGGACCCTGGAGCTGTGAAGCAATTGTGCTATCCACAAGGCTACCGTGCTGCCCAAAATGCACTGACCCACACGGGGAGGAATACAGCCTTGGATCTTGTAGAACGGTGTGTTCTACATGTCTGACTGGGATTCGGCAGGTTAGTAACACTGTGCATGGTGAGTAATAGCTTTACCTTTACGGTCAATGAAGTTTTGAAGATTCTTTACCCATTTCTCATTGGGATCGGCGCAGAAGGATTCCGATTTTTTCCCAAGAAATCTAGAATATTGTCAAATGGACAGGTGAAAAAAACCTGGAATTGAACTGTTTTGTTGTGCTACTGTTAATCCTGCTATAGCTACTCAGACTAATGAACCAGTCTGCTACAATCCACGTGGTGGGTGTGATGTTCAATCAACCCTGTGTCTGTACTCACTGAGAGTCTCCACTGGAAAGAGACTGAGCATGTGTGCTGTGTCCTTTTATATGGGTTGGTGTAATGCCCCCCTGTGGTAGTGTCACCTCTGGGTGTCGTGACTGCCCATTGGTCGTGTCCTATCTTACTGACCTATTGGTTGACTGTGTGTCATGTCTCTGGTATTCCCTCTAGTGTCTAGCTAGGTATAGTGTATGTACATTAACCCTTTGTGTACTTACAGTGATGTATGTCACCACATGAACAGTGCTGGAGTAGGGATGTTCAACCTCTCCAACCTGCATTGCATCCGGTCCTGGGAACCGCTCTTTGGGAAGGATGTGAAGCGTTAGGAAATCACGATAAAACAAAAAGCAAGGAAATTGGGAATTTGGCCCGGTGGTTGGATGTTTAAAAAAAATGTAATCATGGAAACTGTAGCAGCGATAAGTTGGATCTAGTGTTTATGGATCTAGTGTTTTGATATGTTGATAAGCCCAGCAACACTGTAAATAGATGTTTACCTTGGGCAAGTTGGTAACAATGGGGATGGAATCTCAGGAGCTTAAATGAAGGTGTTAAAGGTTCAAAGGCGACCTCATGAAAGGTTAGTTAAGGCAAAGTAAGATCACAAGGGGAAAACAGTATCTGCGGGGCAAGTTCAACAGACACAAGTCAGCTGGTTTTGAGGATTTAGCTCAGAGCAGGCAGCTATGTCAACTCCCATAAGCTGTGCCTGGACAAAAACCTGTTTGAGAAACCAGTTGTTCTCTAGTAAGTTAGAAGCAACCCTGAAAGATATAAGTGCCGTGTGTGGTAACTATTGCTGGATTTTTCCCATTTATTTTAAAACATATGGGGTGTTGTTTGGGGAGGTTTAGCTCTGAAGTTAGAAACATAAGAGGGATTTGGAACTGGGTAAACTTAAAGATGCACTCTGGATAGTATGTGTTTTATTCTTAAATCAACATTTATTGTGTTTAAGATCATCACAAAACGTCTGGGACATCCTTTACCATTCTTCGCAGCTTTCCCCACATTCTCCCAAATTACAAAACACATTTGGGAGCAGGCATTCAAAGCTTCCAATCTGGGATTTGGAATACCCTGGCAGCTGGCCACCACCTTCCCAAGGGCAACTAGGGAAGGGCGATAGATTCTGGCCTGGCCAGCGATGCCCACGTCCTGTAAGAATGAATTTTTAAAAATCGGCTGTGCTCTGAACAGAAGGCATTGGAGAGGGTGCAGAGAGGATTCGCGAGAATGGTTCCAGGAACGGGGAATTCGGTTGCGCGGAAAGATTGGAGGAGCTTGGGACTGCTTTCCTTAAACAGGTGGAGGACGAGGGGAGATTTGATCAAAGTTTTCTCAAATCAGGAGGGATCCAGACTGGGCAGATCTGGAGAAACTGGTTGAAGGATCACACACGAGAGATTTAAGGCGACTGGGAAATAAAACGAAGCTGAGGTGATAAAGATGTTCTTCGCCCAACGAGAAGGTTCGGATCGGGAACGCGCTGCCTTGGAGTGTGGGCGGGGGCAGGTTCAGTCGAGGACTCCAAAGGGGAATTGGAAAAGTTCCCAAGGGGTGTACAACGGCTGCGTGGGAAGGGTGGGGGCGCGGGGCAAGAGGGAGCTGGAACAGATACAATGGGCTGAACGGCCCCCTTCAATCGTGAATCCCAATGTCACTCTTCATATTCCTAGCTCAGAGTAACTGAAGGTGAATGACAACGCAACAATTTTCTTTTTATTCGTTCGTGGGATGTGGGCCTCGGTGGATTTATTACCCATCCCCAGGGGCATTTAAGGGTCAACCGCATTGGCTGTGGGTCTGGAGTCACGTGTAGGCCAGACCGGGTAAGGTCGGCAGATTTCCTCTTCCCTAAAGCGGACATTAATGAACCCGTTGAGTTTTTATAACAATCGACAATGGGTTTTATGGTCATCATTAGATTTTCAAATCCAGATTTTAATTTTTATTGAATTACAACTTCACCATCTGCCGTGGCGGCATTCGAACCCGGGTCCCATGACCCGTGGCTCTCTGGATTGCTCGTCCAGCGACAATACCATTATTGCGGCACGGTGGCACAGTGGTTAGCACTGTTGCCTCACAGCTCCAGGGTCCCAGGTTCGATTCCGGCTTGGGTCACTGTCTGTGCGGAGTCTGCACGTCCTCCCCGTGTGTGCGTGGGTTTCCTCCGGGTGCTCCGGTTTCCTCCCACAAGTCCCGAAAGACGTGCTTGTTGGGTGAATTGGACATTCTGAATTCTCCCTCTGTGTACCCGAACATGCCCCGGAATGTGGCGATGAGGGGATTTTCACAGTAACTTCATTGCAGCGTTAATGTAAGCCTACTTGTGACACTAATAAATATTATTATTTTTGACACCTTTACTAAAGGGAATGGTTCCTTCTGAGCGACCCTAACTAGGCCCCTCATAATGTTGTCCAGCTCGACGAGGCCCCCCCTCAGTCTCCTCTGCTCCAAGGAATACAACCCTAGTCTATCCAATCTCTCCTGGCGCTCCGGTTTCCTCCCACAGTCCAAAGATGTGCGGGTTAGGTGGATTGGCCGTGATAAATTGCCCTTCGTGACCATAAAAGGTTGGGTGGGTTTACTGGGTTACGGGGAGAGAGTGGAGGTGTGGGCTTAGGTAGGGTGTTCTGTCCAAGGGCTGATGCAGACTCAATGGGCCGAACGGCATCCTTCTGCACTGTAAATTCTAGGATTACACGTTTGGGAGGTGACTAGTTAATGTTTTGCTCTCAATTTTGAACTAATAGTTCTGCTCGCAGAATTTGGGCAATTGCTTGACGATGTCTTCCAGATGTTTGGCATTGGGAAGGAGTCAGGCCTGTGGATAGTGTAGCCACCTGGGATGGCCACATCCCGATTACAAAATGGACACTTGCAAAGACTGCAGGGAAAATTGGACAATGCTAAGAAACAAGCAGGTGCAAGCTCTGTCTATTGATTAGAACCTTAAACGCTCAGACAGGACAGAAACTACAAACGATTTATATACTAATGAGCCATCTCCGGGGACAAAAGGGAAACATTTAGATACACAATGTTAGGATAGACTCCCCGGCGCCAGAAGAAGTTAAGACAAAGCTGACTGACAGTCACCAGGACACGCCCAACGATCAGGGAACATAGAACATAGAAAATACAGCACAGAACAGGCCCTTCGGCCCAAGATGTTGCGCCGAACCTTTGTCCGAGATTAATCATAGATTATCATTGAATTTACAGAGCAGAAGGAGGCCATTCGGCCCTTTGAGTCTGCACCGGCTCTTGGAAAGAGCACCCTACCCAAACTCAACACCTCCACCCAACACCAAGGGCAATTTTGGACATTAAGGGCAATTTATCATTGGCCAATTCACCTAACCTGCACATCTTTGGACTGTGGGAGGAAACCGGAGCACCCGGAGGAAACCCACGCAGACACGGGGAGGACGTGCAGACTCCGCACAGACAGTGACCCAAGCCGGAATCGAACCTGGGACCCTGGAGCTGTGAAGCAATTGTGCTATCCACAATGCTACCGTGCTGCCCTTAAGAACAAATAAATCTACACTATATCATTTTACCGTAATCCATGTACCTATCCAATAGCTGCTTGAAGGTCCCTAATGTTTCCGACTCAACTACTTCCATAGGCAGTGCATTCCATACCCCCACTACTCTCTGTGCAAAGAACCTACCTCTGATATCCCTCCTATATCTTCCACCTTTCACCTTAAATTTATGTCCCCTTGTAATGGTTTGTTCCACCCGGGGAAAAAGTCTCTGACTGTCTACTCTATCTATTCCCCTGATCATCTTATAAACCTCTATCAAGTCGCCCCTCATCCTTCTACGTTCTAATGAGAAAAGGCCTAGCACCCTCAACCTTTCCTCGTAAGACCTACTCTCCATTCCATAGAGGGAACCACCCCTCTATTGGAAGAAAATCGATACCGATGATTGGGAAAGACCCAATTAGTTGAGGCCAAGTTCAAGGCCCGCCCAAAAGAGCGTGAAGCCCTTTTCAGTATAAGAGGTATCCCCCCAAGGGAGAATCTTTCTCCTTTGCCTTTGGCTCTCAGTGAAGAGAGAGACCAGCCTCGCAGCTACAGCAGACCAAGTAAGTTCCAAGTCAACGCATGCTACGAGACAGACGCTCCTAGTTGCTACCCTGTAAACAGCTCAACCCAGCAGCCTCAGAACTGAGCAACGGCCATTGTTCCTCTGACTGAGTGGGCGCCCGATGCTAAGTATAGGCCTTAGTAATAGTGATAGTTTAGTTTGTAGAGTTTATGCATGAGTAGATTTGACTGTGTGTAAATAAATGAGCATTACTTTTGAACTTACTAACTGGTGTATCGAGTCATTGATCAGTATTCGGTTCTGAGCCTCGTGGCGGTGTCAAAAGATACCTGGCGACTCTTGAGCAAACGTGATTAAGCAGAGCCAAATTAAGAGCCAACCAAAAGTTAGCAACGATAGGCATTCCACATGACGGTTGCTCATCGCGGTGAGATGTGGGCGCAGGAATGTTTTGATTCAGTTCGTCAGGAAAAAAACTCTTATGTTGGCGGGTGAGCCAGGGGACATTGCCTCAAAATCAAAGCCACGTCATTCGAGAGAGGGGTTCAGTCGCCAGCTCAGCACAGAGATGGCTCTCGGAGGGTCATCTTCTCCCTCATAAGTAGAAATGAAAATGCTTCCCAAACCAATTAAGGCATGGACGATTTTCTAAATGGGGAAATGCTTAGGAAATTATGAGCACAAAGACTATAAGACCATAAGACATAGGAGCAGAATTAGGCCACTCGGCCCATCGAGTCTGCTCCACCATTCAATCATGGTTGATATTTTCTCAACCCCATTCTCCTGCCTTCTCCCCATAACCCCTGATCGCCTTGTTAATCAAGAACCTATCTATCTCTGTCTTAAAGACACTCAGTGATTTGGCCTCCACAGCCTTCTGCGGCAAAGAGTTCCACAGATTCACCGCCCTCTGGCTGAAGAAATTCCTCCTCATCTCTGTTTTAAAGGATCGTCCCTTCAGTCTGAGATTGTGTACTCTGGTTCTACTTTTGGCTACAAGTGGAAACTTCCTCTCCACGTCCACTCTATCCAGGCCTCGCAGTATCGTGTAACTTTGAATACGATCCCCCACTCATCCTTCTAAACTCCAACGAGTACAGACCCAGAGTCCTCAACCGCTCCTCATACGACAAGTTCTTCATTCCAGGGATCATTCTTGTGAACCTCCTCTGGACCCTTTCCAAGGCCAGCACATCCTTCCTTAGATACGGGGCCCAAAACTGCTCACAATACTCCAAATGGGGTCTGACCAGAGCCTTTACAGCCTCAGAAGTACATCCCTTGTATTCTAGCCCCCTCGACATGAACGCTAACATTGCATTTGCCTTCCTAACTGCCGACTGAACCTGCACGTTAACCTTTCGAGAATCGTGAACAAGGACACCCAAGTCCCTTTGTGCTTCTGATTTCCTAAGCATTTCCCCATTTAGAAAATAGTCACTGCGTAGATTCCTCCTTCCAAAGTGCACAACCTCACACTTTTCCACATTGTATTGCATCTGCCACTTCTTTGCCCACTCTCCTAGCCTGTCCAAGTCCTTCTGCAGCCCACCTGCTTCCTCAATACTACCTGTCCCTCTACAGATCTTTGTGTCATCTGCAAGCGTAGCAACAGTGCCTTCAGTACCTTCTTCCAGATCATTAATGTATATTGTGAAAAGTTGTGGTCCCAGCACCGACCCCTGAGGCTCACCACTAGTCACCGGCTGCCACCCTGAAAAAGACCCCTTTATCCACACTCTCTGCCTTCTGCCAGTCAGCCAATCCTCTATCCATGCCAGGATCTTACCCTGAACACCATGGGCTCTTAACTTATTTAACAGTCTCCTGTGCGGCACCTTGTCAAAGGCCTTCTGGAAATCTAAATAAATCACGTCCATTGGTTCTCCTTTGTCTAACTTCCTTGTTACCTCCTCAAAGAACTCTAACAGATTTGTCAGACACGAACCCCCTTTGACGAAGCCGTGCTGACTCAGTCCTATTTTACCATGCACTTCCAAGTTTCCGCGATCTCACCTTTAATGACAGACTCTAAAATCTTACCAATGACCGAAGTCAGACTAACCGGCCTATAATTTCCCATCTTCTGCCTCCATCCCTTCTTAAACAGCGGTGTTACATTCGCCACTTTCCAGTCCGCGGGGACCCTTCCTGCCTCCAGTGATTCCTGAAAGATCCCATTTGGAGTATTGTGAGCAGTTTTGGGCCCCGTATCTAAGGAAGGATGTGCCGGCCTTGGAAAGGGTCCAGAGGAGGTTCACAAGAATGATCCCTGGAATGAAGAGCTCGTCGTATGAGGAACGGTTGAGGAGGTGGAGGTAGGGGGTGCGAAGAGTACGGGAATGGGGATCAGTTGCAGACCGTATGATGGGCTGAATGGCCTCCATATGATTACAAGGGTCCGAATACTGGCCTCCAAATTTGTTCCTGCCCCGCTGATACCCTCAGGAGCTCTGTTGCTGGTCTCGAGAGGGTGACAGTGCACCCGAGGGCCCCCAATAATGTCCCCTTTCTGAGTAATCCCCGGCGGTATGGAGCTGAAGGCTGAAGGTACTCACATTATGGCCTCGCCACCACTCCCGCACATTGACCCCTTGTTGTAGCTCTTCATCAAGCAGAAGTATTTCTTGCCAATTTCTCTGTCGTACTGTGAGCAGCAGAAGAGCTGGAGATTTGATGCTTTATCACCAGTCACTATGGGGAGACAGAAGGTGATAAGAAATTATTTGGGGCTGTAGTCCTACACAGCTCCGCCCTCAGCCGCCTCTGTCGATGGTTTCACTTGGCGAAGCAATGGGGAGCTGAGAACTCGATCCTGAGGCACCTCGTTGGCCAGGAATTGGGACCACTCAGGGGTACAATCGGGCCTATCAATTTTCGGCTTTATTTTCTCTCAGTTGCTGCATTAAGCGACATGTGGAGACTTAGAAAATAGAAGCAGGAGGAGGCCATTCGGCCCTTCGAGCCTGCTCCGCCATTCAGTGAGATCATGGCTGGTCCAACTCAGTAACCTATTCCCGCCCCATATCCTTCGATCCCCTTCGCCCCAAGAACTATATCTAACTGCTTCTCGAAAACAGACAATCATGCACAGCAAGATCCCATCAAAACTCTCCTGGTTTTATCGTTGTCGGCTACCGTTCCCTGGGACCCAGGGAAACACTCCGCTCCCCTCCTTCTAGACCTGCAGGGTTCAATTGTTCCGCATTTGATTATGCGTGTCCGTTTACTCTTGATGCTCACTGTGCTTGATTGGTTCAGCCTGGGTGTGCACACGGAGCAAAGCTGGCAGACATGCAGGGGACACTGGATGCACGGTGCAGACGCGTCGAAAGTCTTGTACAAAACCCGGTTCGTAAAGGTGACGCACAGGGAAACTGGTGTCACCTCCGGGTATATGAGGGATGTCAAATATGCATTCCCCGCCCCAAAAATATTGGGTGGGCGGGGGGTGGGGGGGGGGGGGGGGGTCGGCGAGGGGCAGGAAAACTGCGACAGCAGCCCTGCTCTGTGTATGTGTGTGTGTGTGTGTGGGATTGGCCTGCAGGAGCAGATGTGTCCGAGAATGTCCCAGCCAGGAATAGGCTGCCTCTCTGTGGACGGTGAACCGACGCGGCTAGTCACTTCGAAACCCCCCCCAAAAAAAGCAGAACTTCTTCTTCCTTAATTTTGCTAAACAGTGAGATTTAACTTTCCCCCCTGAACAATAGCCCCTTGGAACAACAGTTTCTCCTGTCGCTGGAAATGGGAATCCCCGGGCATTTATAGCCCGTCCCTAATTGCCCCTTGAACTGAGCGTCTGGGTCGGCCATTTTGGAGGACAGTTAAGAGTCAACCCCATTGGCTGTGGGGTCTGGTTTAGCACACTGGGCTAAATAGCTGGCTTTTAAAGCAGACCAAGGCAGGCCAGCAGCGTGGGTTCAATTCCCGTACCAGCCTCCCCGAACAGGCGCCAGAATGTGGCGACTAGGGGCTTTTCACGGTAACGTCATTTGAAGCCTACTTGTGACAATAAGCGATTTTCATTTTCATTTCATGGAGTCACAGGTCGGCCAGACCGGGGTAAGGTTGGCAGATTTCCTTCCCTAAAGGGGATACGATAATCGATGATGGTTGGCATGGTTGCCATCACTGGGATTACCTTTCAATTCCTGAAAAGCGAGGCCAACAGTGTGGGTTCGATTTCCGGACCGGCTGAGGTAGTCCGTGAAGGCCCCGCCTTCTCAACCTCGACCCTCGCCTGAGGTGTGGTGACCCTGAGGTTAACTCACCACCAGTCAGCTCTTCCCCCCTCAAAGGGGAGTGCAGCCTGAGGCAACTTAACACCACCTTCACTGCCAATCGGGACAGATAAAATCGGTTAGCACCGCTGCCTCACGGCGCCAGGGACCGGGGTTCGATTCCCGACTTGGGTCACTGTCTGTGCGGAGTCTGCACATCCTCCCCGTGTCTGCGTGGGTTTCCTCCGGGTGCTCCGGTTTCCTCCCACAGTCCAAAGACGTGCAGGTTAGGGTGGACTGGCCGTGATATGAAAATGAAAATCGCTCACTGTCGCAAGTAGGCTTCAAATGAAGTGACTGTGAAAAGCCCCTAGTCGCCACGTTCCGGCGCCTGTTCGGGGAGGCTGGTACGGGAATTGAACCCGCGCTGCTGGCCTTGTTCTGCTTTACAAGCCAGCTGTTTAGCTCACTGTGCTAAACCAGCCCCTGGGGAGGGGAGGGGGAGGGGGGGGCGTAACGGATATAAATTGCCTCTTAGTGCCCAGTGTTGTGCAGGTTGGGTGGAGTTACGGGGATAGGGCAGGGGATTGGGCATAGGTAGGGTGCTCTTTCAGAGGGTCGGTGCAAACTCGATGGGCCGAATGGCACTGTGGGGATTCGAGAGACTGAAATCCCCTGATTACAGACCATTATCTCACTGGATCAGATTGTGACAGTTCTATTCTGAAGTCTATTAGCTCAGAGAAAATTCCTTTAGTCCGTTGTCAATCAGGTCATTGTCTCCATTGGTGACGGCTGTTTTTGAGCTGTGCCTGGGACCAGCTCCTAGCACTCCGGGAAAGTACAAAGGACTTTGAGTTTGAATGTCTTTCTGTTTCCCAACGGGGAGTGGAGCCCTGACGAGCAACTGCTTTCTCAGAACCAACCACACCCTAATCCCCAAATCAGCAATCTCTCCACGCCAATGTTAAATTTATATCGGGTTTGAACTGGTTCTTGAGGGTCTGCAGGTTAACACCGGCAGTGCGGTACTGGGGCAGTGCGCAGTGTCAGCGATGTCACCTTTCAGACCAGGGGGACGATCTAACGGAAAAATAACAGTCAACAGGGGCCCTGCCCGTATGAGGTGGGGTGAGGGGGGGCTCGAGGACCCCCAACGGGCGAGTTGGGGTATTTGGGGGGCGGGTCAGAGGTTGCCCCCCCCCCCCCCCCCCCCCCCCACCCCCGTGCTGCCCACTCTCCCGTGGCCACAGCTCCAGCGGCCGCCAGCTCCGGATCCTCCACCTTCAGATTCAACGCACGGAGAGAGACCGGACGGCAACAGTGAGGCCGCCGGCCGGAAAGGAACCGCGTTCCGCTCTTGACCGCGACGCCTCGGTCAGCGAGCGCGTGGCCCCCGGCGGGGAGCCAACAGAGGCGAACCTGCTTTTCACTAGCGCCTCTCGCCACATCCCCCATGTGCTTTCGAGCCAACGCGGCACTTGACTGAGGCGCGGCCACCGTTGTTAATGTTGTAACGACAGCCATTCTGTGCTAGGCTAGATCCCACAGGCAACGACGTGGTAACGACACAGATCTTCTGTTTTTATGATGTTGATTGAGGGATAATTATCGACAGGGATATCGGGAGAACTCCCCGCCTACCGGTCTCTGAAATAATGGCCACGGGATCCGTTACGCCTCCCCCCCCCACTCCCCCCAGGGCGGACGGGGCCTCAGTTTAACATCTCCTCTGAAAGACGGCACCACCAACAGTCCAGCATTCCCTCAGCGCTGCACTGCAGGGGGCAGCTGGGGGGATGGGAGAGTTTCTAGAGTGGGGTCTGAGACCATGGTCTTCTGATTCTGAGAGGGGGGGAGAGGCAGAGAGAAAGGAAGAGATAGAGAAAAAGAATGGGAAAGGTAGAGGTAGAGCGAGAGAGAGAAGGAGATGGGGAGAAACAGAACGAGAGATAGAGTGAGAGAGGTCAAGAGAGTGGGAGATAAAGCGAGAGAAATAAGGAGAGCAAAAAAGAGAGAGGGGGAGTTGGGAAGAGATAGAGGGAGAGAGATAAAGTTAGAGATAGAGAGCGCAGGAAAATGAAAAATGAAAATCGCTTATTGCCACAAGTAGGCTTCAAATGAAGTTACTGTGAAAAGCTCCTAGTCGCCACATTCTGGCACCTGTTCGGGGAGCCTGGGACGGGAATTGAACCCTGCTGCTGGCCTGCCTTGGTCTGCTTTCAAAGACAGCGATTTAGCCCTGTGCTAAACCAGCCCCAGGAGAGAGAGAGAGAGAGCGAGCGAGAAGGGTAGAGATAGAGAAAGAGAAAGTGTGTGGGTTAGATCGAGAGAGTGTGTGAGGGAGAGAGAGGGAGCGAGAAGGGTAGAGAGAAAGAGAGGCGTGGACGGAGAAAGAGAGATGGATAGAGTGAGAGACAGAGAGATGGATAGAGTGAGAGACAGAGCGAAAGGGAGAAAAAGAAAGATAGAGAAAGAGAATGTGTGGGTTAGACAGAGAGATAGAGAGAGTGCGTGAGGGAGAGAGAGACAGAGAGTGGTAGCCACTGGGTCACAGGTGAAATTATAAGCTACGACAGCTTCACCCACATCGCTGTCAATTTAATAAAAAGTTTTAAAATCCCCAATCCAATACGGAGGGACTTTTCTGGGGTGGGTGTTGATGGGCATTTGTTGCCCATCCCTCATTTCCCTGGAACTGAGGGGGGGGGGGCTCTGCTTTACTAATCCAGTGACATCGCCACTATGCCAACCTCTGTTGGCCACAGGGATCGCGGCCAATTGGGAGCCCCCGTTACACTCCCGGCCTTAAAGGGGAGTCCAGTCAGACTGAAGCTCGAGCGAGAGGGGACGTACCTGACTCCAAGGCCAGCAGGTATAAGACGGCTGCGCAAGCTGCCACCTGCCACTGAATCCTCTCCATCCTCCGCAGGTTCAAACCCTCCAACCTCCGATCAGAGCACAACGGCTGAGATTCCGGAAAGAGGGAAAAAATCCCAGCCGGGGCTGTCACATTGCGGAAGGAAATATTTTGATTTCCACACACAGCAGGTTGCAGACGGAATTTAAATCTGTGCCTTTATTTCTTAAAGGGACTGTCTGCAAGGAGGAAGTGTTAGAAATCTAGCTGTGTGTGTGTGTGTGTGTGTGTGTGTGTGGGGGAGGGTTAACAAAAGGCCCTCTGTGCCTTTAATTGAGCCTCTTTTTTGCAGCGTGACTCAAGGGGTTTCCAGGAATTAAGCCACAGCAGTTCAGAAGGGAAAATTGAAAGTTAGGGACTATCCACAAATGCTGGGGACTCTCCGACAGTCGGCACAGCTGATGTTCTGGGGCAGGGGCAGACGGGTTTGAATCCCACAGCCGCAGCTGGAGGGGTCTCAATCCAATGATTAAAATCTCGAATTGAAAACTCGTCTCAGTAACGGTGACCAAGAAACTGTCGCCGGTTGTTACAAAAATCCACCGGGTTCACCGATGTCCCCTTTAGGGAAGGAAATCTGCCGTCCTTACCCCGGTCTGGCCTCCACGTGACTCCAGACCCCACGGCCAATGGGGTTGACTCTGGACTGCCCCTCTGAAATGGGCGAGCGAGACAGGCGGTTCAAGGCCAGTTAGGGACGGGCAGTAAATGCTGACCTCGCCCAGCAATGCCCTCATCCCGTGACAGGGTTTTTTTAAAGGCAGCTGACGGGTCCGGTTTCGCTCTTTGCCAGCCTGCCACCGCTCTGCGAGTGCCCGTCAATCCCTTCCTGCCCTCCTTGTCTCCCATTGCCAGCCTTTACCCTCCGAGACTGAAAGTCCTGGATTCAAGCCCCAGCTCAGAGAGACTCGGACACCAAACTCCAGGCCAGTACCCCCCCCGCCCCCCCACCCTGCCGTGCATGAGGGGGTGCTGCATTGTCAGAGGTGTCGGGGGGGGGGTGAGGGAGTGCTGCATTGTCAGGGGTGTCGGGGGGGTGAGGGGTGCTGCATTGTCAGAGGTGTCGGGGGTGAGGGGGGAGGGGGTGCTGCATTGTCAGGGGTGTCGGGGGGTGAGGGGGTGCTACATTGTCAGAGGTGTCGGGGGGGGTGAGGGAGTGCTGCATTGTCAGGGGTGTCGGGGGGGTGAGGGGTGCTGCATTGTCAGAGGTGTCGGGGGGGTGAGGGGGTGCTGCATTGTCAGGGGTGTCGGGGGGTTGAGGGGGTGCTGCATTGTCAGAGGTGTCGGGGGGTGAGGGGGGTGCTGCATTGTCAGAGGAGTCGGGGGGGGTGAGGGGGGTGCTGCATTGTCAGAGGTGTCGGGGGGTGAGGGGGTGCTGCATTGTCAGAGGAGTCGGGGGTGAGGGGGGAGGGGGTGCTGCATTGTCAGGGGTGTCGGGGGGTGAGGGGGTGCTACATTGTCAGAGGTGTCGGGGGGGGGTGAGGGAGTGCTGCATTGTCAGGGGTGTCGGGGGGGTGAGGGGTGCTGCATTGTCAGAGGTGTCGGGGGGGTGAGGGGGTGCTGCATTGTCAGGGGTGTCGGGGGGTTGAGGGGGTGCTGCATTGTCAGAGGTGTCGGGGGGTGAGGGGGTGCTGCATTGTCAGAGGAGTCGGGGGGGGGTGAGGGGGTGCTGCATTGTCAGAGGTGTCGGGGGGTGAGGGGGTGCTGCATTGTCAGAGGAGTCGGGGGGGGGGTGAGGGGGCGCTGCATTGTCAGAGGTGTCGGGGGGGTGAGGGGGTGCTGCATTGTCAGAGGTGTTGGGGGGGTGAGGGGTGCTGCATTGTCAGAGGGTGTCGGGGGGGTGAGGGGGTACTGCATTGTCAGAGGTGTCAGGGGGGTGAGGGATGCTGCATTGTCAGAGGTGTTGGGGGAGGGGGTGAGGGGGTGCTGCATTGTCAGAGGTGTTGGGGAGGGGGTGAGGGGGTGCTGCATTGTCAGAGGTGTCGGGGGGGGTGAGGGGATGCTGCATTGTCAGAGGTGTTGGGGGGAGGGGTGAGGGGGTGCTGCATTGTCAGAGGTGTTGGGGGGGTGAGGGCGTGCTGCATTGTCAGAGGTGTTGGGAGGGGGTGAGGGGGTGCTGCATGTCAGAGGTGTCGGGGGGGGTGAGGGGGTGCTGCATTGTCAGAGGTGTCGGGGGGGTGAGGGGATGCTGCATTGTCAGAGGTGTTGGGGGAGGGGGTGAGGGGGTGCTGCATTGTCAGAGGTGTTGGGGGAGGGGGTGAGGGGGTGCTGCATTGTCAGAGGTGTCGGGGGGTGAGGGGGTGCTGCATTGTCAGAGGTGTCGGGGGGTGAGGGGATGCTGCATTGTCAGAGGTGTCGGGGGGGGGGTGAGGGGTGCTGCATTGTCAGAAGTGTCGGGGGGGGTGAGGGGGTGCTGCATTGTCAGAGATGTCGGGGGGGAGGTGAGGGGGTGCTGCATTGTCAGTGGTGTCTGGGGGGTGAGGGGGTGCTGCATTGTCAGAGGTGTCGGGGGTGAGGGGATGCTGCATTGTCAGAGGTGTCGGGGGGGTGAGGGGGTGCTGCATTGTCAGAGGTGTCGGGGGGGTGAGGGGGTGCTGCATTGTCAGAGGTGTCGGGGGGGAGGTGAGGGGGTGCTGCATTGTCAGAGGTGTTGGGGGAGGGGGTGAGGTGGTGCTGCATTGTCAGAGGTGTCGGGGGGGTGAGGGGGTGCTGCATTGTCAGAGGCGTCAGGGGGAGGGGGTGCTGCATTGTCAGAGGTGTCGGGGGGGTGAGGGGGTGCTGCATTGTCAGAGGTGTCGGGGGGTGAGGGGGTGCTGCATTGTCAGAGGTGTCGGGGGGGGAGGGGGTGCTGCATTGTCAGGGGTGTCGGGGGTGAGGGGGTGCTGCATTGTCAGTGGTGTCTCGGGGGGGTGAGGGGGTGCTGCATTGTCAGGGGTGTCGGGGGGGTGAGGGGGTGCTGCATTGTCAGAGGTGTCGGGGGTGAGGGGGTGCTGCATTGTGAGAGGTGTCGGGGGGGTGAGGGGGCGCTGCATTGTCAGGGGTGACGGGGGGGGTGAGGGGGTGCTGCATTGTCAGAGGTGTCGGGGGTGAGGGGGTGCTGCATTGTCAGAGGTGTCGGGGGTGAGGGGGTGCTGCATTGTCAGAGGTGTTGGGGGGGTGAGAGGGTGCTGCATTGTCAGGGGTGTCGGGGGTTGAGGGGGTGCTGCATTGTCAGAGGTGTCGGGGGGTGAGGGGGTGCTGCATTGTCAGAGGAGTCGGGGGGGTGAGGGGGTGCTGCATTGTCAGAGGTGTCGGGGGTGAGGGGGTGCTGCATTGTCAGAGGTGTTGGGGGGGTGAAGAGGGTGCTGCATTGTCAGGGGTGTCGGGGGGGTGAGGGGGTGCTGCATTGTCAGAGGTGTCGGGGGGTGAGGGGGTGCTGCATTGTCAGAGGAGTCGGGGGGGTGAGGGGGGTGCTGCATTGTCAGAGGTGTCGGGGGGTGAGGGGGTGCTGCATTGTCAGAGGAGTCGGGGGGGGTGAGGGGTGCTGCATTGTCAAGAGGTGTCGGGGGGGGAGGGGGTGCTGCATTGTCAGGGGGTGTCGGGGGTGAGGGGGTGCTGCATTGTCAGTAGTGTCTGGGGGGGGGTGAGGGGTGCTGCATTGTCAGGGGTGTCTGGGTGGTGAGGGGGTGCTGCATTGTCAGAGGTGTCGGGGGTGCTGCATTGTGAGAGGTGTCGGGGGGGTGAGGGGGGCGCTGCATTGTTCAGGGGTGACGGGGGGGTGAGGGGGTGCTGCATTGTCAGAGGTGTCTGGGGGAGGTGAGGGGGTGCTGCATTGTCAGAGGTGTCGGGGTGAGGGGGTGCTGCATTGTCAGAGGTGTTGGGGGGGTGAGAGGGTGCTGCATTGTCAGAGGTGTCGGGGGGTGAGGGGGTGCTGCATTGTCAGAGGTGTCGGGGGGGTGAGGGGTGCTGCATTGTCAGTGGTGTCTGGGGGGGGTGAGGGGGTGCTGCATTGTCAGAGGCGTCGGGGGGAGGGGGTGAGGGGGTGCTGCATTGTCAGAGGTGTCGGGGGGGGGTGAGGGGGTGCTGCATTGTCAGAGGTGTCGGGGGGGTTGAGGGGGTGCTGCATTGTCAGTGGGTGTCTGGGGGGTGAGGCGTTGCTGCATTGTCCAGAGGTGTCGGGGGGGTGAGGGTGTGCTGCATTGTCAGAGGTGTCGGGGGGGTGAGGGGGTGCTGCATTGTCAGAGGTGTCGGGGGTGAGGGGGTGCTGCATTGTCAGGGGTGTCGGGGGGGGGGTCTCCGTGAGGGGGGGTCTCCGTGAGGGGGGGTCTCCGTGAGGGGGGGTCTCCGTGAGGGGGGGGTCTCTGTGAGGATGGAGAGTTTCTGGAACTTTCTTCCTCAAAAAGCAGAATCTTTGGATATTTTTAAAGCAGAAGTTGAAATGAAAATGAATGTAAATCGCTTATTGTCACAAGTCGGCTTCAAATGAAGTTACTGTGAAAAGCCCCTAGTCGCCACATTCCGGCACCTGTTCAGGGAGTCTGGTACGGAATCGAACCGTGCTGCTGGCCTGCCTTGGTCTGCTTTCAAAACCAGCGATTTAGCCCAGTGAGGGGGTGCTGCATTGTCAGAGGTGTCGCCCTTGATCGAGTCTTGATTAAAGAGGGGGGTTGGCGAAAGATTAGCGGGCGGGGTGAAATGTTATCGGGGGGTGAAAGGTTATCGGGGGGGGGTCGGCATATATGTTGGCTGAGGTGACAATCAGATCAGCTGTGATCGTTGATGCGCGATCAATAACCACTAAAACGAGGTTGTAGCACAACGGAAGGCTTTAATAGACTCAGGTACAGAATGAGGGCTGCTGGGACGGCACCGACTCTTATACCCCGCCTATCAGGGTGGAGCTACATACTATACAGCCAATGGTAAACCCCAGGTTTAACCAATGGAACTTCAGCCTCTCGGTACTGCAATACCACAATCGTATTGACTGAGGGGGCCGGAGCGAGGGGCCGAGTGGCCTCCCCCTTGTTCGTCCGCACCGGCGTATCCCGGGACCAAAGTCAATCTCGCGTCAATGCCGACCCTCGGCTGTCCGCCTCGGGAATCGCGACCGCTGCGCGAGGAGGGACGCTCATCTTTCCTGCCTTCCACCGAATCGCGGGCCTCCCCTTTCCCTTTGGTCATTCCTCCTCCTCCTCCTCCTACCCCCGCACTCTCCCCGCCCCTCCCTACCCCCCCGCCCTCTCCCCCCCCCCCCCCCCCCCCCCGCCGCTTTAAACCCATCACATCCTTAACTTTCTTCCCCTGAAGTTTGAGATGAAAAGCCATCGACCGGCAGCTGAAACACGAACTGCGCCGTCTCTCCCACAGATCCGGCCGGGGCCTGCAAATCCTGTTTTTTTTTTTTTAATCCCAGCTGTGTTTAGTTCCACTGGCGTAGAAGTGAGTTCACTTGGAGCCTGAGGGTAGGGAGGTGGTGAACTCTAGGACCCTAAGGGAGCCGCAAACACATATGGTGTAAGGCAACACGGATATAACTCTCCGTTTGACTGACTTCTGCCCTCGGAGTTTCCCGCAGCCACCTGGAAGAGGGCCCCCACGCCTTTTGAGAAGGCACAATCAATTCTCGGCACAAATCCGAACGAGAGCCACCTCATGGCCCCAACGGCCGGGCAAATGAAACTTCTCAAGTGGCTTCCAACTCTTTGGATTTTGCTTCAACTGACAGAAACAGGTAGGCCCCGCTCGGTCTCCACGGTAACCGACCTCTCTCTCGCAGGCTGGACGTCTCGCCGCGTTGCGCGTCAGGAAAAAAAAGGACGGTCGGTTCTTCGGAGAGAGCGTCTGCCCCCTCTTGGGGGGGGTGGGCGTCGGGGGGGGGCGGGGGGGGGGGGGGGTGGGGGGCGGTGTCGGTCGACACAAAACTCTGGTCGTTAAAAGGCAGCAACAAGGAAGAAGTTGCCTTTCTCTAGCGCCTTTCAGAGCCTGAGGGAGTCGCAAAGCCCCCCCCCCCCCCAATGCTTGAACTCACAAGCTTCTAATGAGAAGTGTACGTACTTCCCACTGTGACATCCAAATTGCGGTGTTGTCTTCGGGAGAATGGGGAGGGGTGGGTGGGGTCTGGAATGCCACACTATCGAATGCTCGCCGCCGCCAGGAACATCAAGTCTGTTCAGGCCTGTGTACAAGCAAGGCGGGACCGTCGTTAACCCACGGTTGTCTCCAGTACCATCAGACCACACCACGTACGATCAGGCCACTCGCCCATCGGCTCTTCCCTGCCAACCAATGAGATCGTGACTGACCTGATGCGATAATCCTCAACTCCACTTTCTGCCTTAACCCTCGATCCCCTCACTGATTAACAATCTCGGCCTTGAACATACTTAACCACCCGGCCTCGACAGCTCTCTGCGGTAAAGAATTCCACAGATTCTCACTCCCCTCCGAGAGAAGAAATTCCTCCTCATCTCTGTCTGAAATGGGCGACCCCCCCCCCCTCACTCTGAGATTCTGCCCTCTGGTCCCAGACACTCCCACAAGGGGAAACAACCTCTCAGCATCGACCCTGTCAAACCCCCTGAGAATCCGATACGTCTCAATAAGGTCGCCTCTCATTCTTCTAAACTCCCAGTGAGGACAGGCCCAACCTACTCAACCTCTCCTCATGGGAAAATCCCTCCCTACCCGGGATCAACCGAGTGAACCTTCTCTGGACGGCCTCCAATGCCGGTGTATCCTTCCTTAGATAAGGTGATCAAACAGTATCCCAGGTGTGGTCTAACTGGTGCTTTGTATAGTTTTATCAAGACTTCCCTATTTTTATACCCAGTTCCTTTTGAAATAAAGGTCAACATTTCATTTGCCATCCCTATTACCTGCTGAACTTGCATGCGTGCGTTTTGTGATTTATGCACGGTAACACAGTGGTTAGCACAGTTTCCTCACAGCTCCAGGGTCCCCCAGGTTCGATTCCCGGCTTGGGTCGCTGTCTGTGCGGAGTCTGCACGTCCTCCCCGTTGTGTGCGTTTCCTCCGGGTGCTCCGGTTTCCTCCCACAGTCCAAAGATGTGCGAGTTCGGTGGATTGGCCGTGATAAATTGCCCTTAGTGTCCAAAAAATGCCAGGTGGGGTTGCTGGGTTACGGGGATAGGGTGGAGGCATGGGCTTAAGCTTTCCAAGGGCCAGTGCAGACTCGATGGGCCGAATGGCCTCCTTCTGCACTGTAAATTCCATGACCCCTAAATCCCTCCCAGCTGCTGCTTTCTGCATTCTCTCTCCATTTAGATAATATTCAGCTTCTTTATTCTTCCTACCAAAGTGAATAACTTTGTGTTTTCCGACAATATATTCCATCTGCCAAGATTTTTCCTGCTCGCCTAACTTGTCCATATCCCCCTGTAGACCCTTTGTGTCATCCTCACCACTAATTGCTGTGTCACCCACAAACTTGACAATAGTACATTCACCTCCCTCCTCCCATCAATAATATGCATTGTAAATAATTGTGGCCCCATCCCTGTGGCTCTCTGCTAGTTACAGGCTGCCATCCTGAAAATACCCCTCTTATCCTAACTCTCCGTCTTCTATTTGCTAACCAATCCTTTATCCATGCGAACATACTACCCCCAACACCATGGACTCTTACCTTTTGTCTGAAGTTTATCTAACGCCTTTTGGAAATCCAAGGAGATTAAGTGTTGATTTCCCTTTAGTAACCCTGCTCGTTAACACATCAAAGGTTCTGATAAATCCGTCAGGCATGATTTCCTCTCGTGGAGCCCTGTGCCTCCTCTTAATTATATTCTGTATTTCTAAATGATCTGCTACTGCAACCTTTATAATGGACTCTCACATTCCCCAATGGCAGGTGTTAAGCTAACAGGCCGATAGTTATTTGCTTTTTGCCTCCCTCCTTTTTATGAATAAATTGACAGTTTTCCAATCCTCTATGACTTTTCCAGAATTTAAGGATTTCTGGAAGATTGCTACCTGCTTTCTGCATTCTCTCTCCATTTAGATAACATTCAGCTTCTTTATTCTTCCGACCAAAGTGAAACCATTGGGGCGGCACGGTACCACAGTGGTTAACACAGTAGCTTAGGGGTTGGTTTAGCACACTGGGCTAAATCGCTGGCTTTTAAAGCAGACCAAGGCAGGCCAGCAGCACGGTTCGATTCCCGTACCAGCCTCCCCGAACAGGCGCCGGAATGTGGCGACTAGGGGCTTTTCACAGTAACTTCATTGAAGACAATAAGTGATTTTCATTTCACAGCTCCAGGGTCTCACAGGCTCGATTCCCGGCTTGGGTCACTGCCTGTGCGGAGTCTGCACGTTCTCCCCCGTGTCTGCGTGGGTTTCCTCCGGCGCTCCGGCTTCCTCCCACAGTCCAAAGATGTGCAGGTTAGGGTGGATTGGCCGTGATAAATTGTCCTTAGTGTCCAAAAAGGTTAGGTGGGGTTGCGGGGATAGGGTGGGGGCTTGGGGCTTTAGTGGGGTGCTCTTTCCAAGAGCCGGTGCAGGCTCAATGGGCCGAATGGCCTCCTTCTGCACTGTAAATTCTATGATAGCTAAAGGAATAGAGTATAAAGGGAAGGAAGTGTTGCTGCAACTGCACAAGGCATTGGTGAGACCACAGCTGGAGAATTGTGCACAGTTTCGGTCCCCTTATCTGAGGAAAGATGTAGTGGCATTGGAGGCCGTTCAGAGGAGGTTCACTCGGCTGATTCCAGAGATGAGGGGTTTGTCGTCTGAGGAGAGATTGAGCAGTTTGGCCTGTACTCTAGATGTTAGAACAGTGTTTTCAAACTTTTTTCCCGGCAGAGGTGATCGGACGACTCTCGAGACCCTCGCCACATTCATAAAAGACTCTCCATAGTTACTTTAAAAAGTCACCCTCATTATGTATTATCGAATGTAAATTTGTAAATTGAGCTGCTGTTTGACCTTAAACGACAGCTGCACCCTGAAGCATTGCTAAAGGGTGCAATTCAGGAATATTTGATTGCTTTCTATCTTCACGTCCATTGTTAGCATTTGGAGAATTACCCGCAAGCACCGGGAAGATTAACACGCTCAGGATTGCTCAGTTTTAACAACGTGGAGTTCAACATGACCTTGGATAGGAAATTGAACTTCCACTTCAGAAACAGGGGGCGGGATTCTCCGACCCCCCATCGTGAATCCCGCCCCCGCCGGTTGCCGAATTCTCCGGCCCGCGATGGGCCGAAGTCCCGCTGCTGGAATGCCTGTCACGCCAGCGAGAATCAAACCACCTCTCTTACCGGTGGGCCAAGGCGGCGCGGGCGGGCTCCGGGGTCCTGGGGGTGGCCACGGGGCGATCTGGCCCCGGGGGGGGTGCCCGCACGGTGGCCTGGCCCGCGATCGGGGCCCACCGATCCGCGGGCGGGCCTGTGCCGTGGGGGCACTCTTTTCCTTCCGCCTTCGCCACGGTCTCCACCATGGCGGAGGCGGAAGAGACCCCCTCCACTGCGCATGCGCGGGGATGCCGTGAGCGGCCGCTGACGCTCCCGCGCATGCGCCGCCCGGCAAAGTCAGTTTCGCGCCAGCTGGCGGGGCGCCAAAGGCCTTTCCCGCCAGTCGGCGGGGCGGAAATCACTCCGGCGCGGGCCTAGCCCCTCAAGGTGAGGGCTCGGCCCCTCAAGATGCGGAGGATTCCGCAACTTTGGGGCGGCGCGATGCCGGACTGATTCGCGCCGTTTTTGGCGCCGGTCGGCAGACATCGCGCCGATTGCGGAGAATCCCACCCAGGAGCCCTAACGGTTGAACGAAAAACATGTGGTCAGACAGAACTCCAATGGGCGCCTGTCCTTACCGTTTCCCAGGTAATGACTGAAACATGCAAAAGAACAGGGCACAGCTCAGCTGAGCAATAGGCAAAACGTGCAGGCACATTCCATTCCATACACCTGCAACATTTTACCGGCTCCTGTGTACATGAGCGTAGTTTAGTCTGAAGCCAACTTTACCGGCTTTTACATCAGACTCGCGCGGTCATACACTCAGAGAATTTACCTCGAGAGAAAACGGTAAACATGGTCAGGAGATCTTTGGTGACCTTTTGGTGACCCATGCGACAACCCCCCGTGGGTCGCGATCCACCACTTTGAAAATCATTGGTTTAGAAGAACGGGGGGTGGGGGGAGATCAAATTGTGGTGGACAAGGTGATAAAAGGTGTGGATAAAGTATCGTGGAGCGGATGCTGCCTCTTGGAGGAAAATCTAGAACCAGACGTCATAATCTTAGGATAAGAGGTACCAGATTTACAACAGACATGAGGAGGAACTACTTCTCCCAAAGGGTTGTGATTCTGTGGAATTTGCGACCCCAGAGTGCGGTGGATGCTGGGACCGTGAGTAAATCTCAGGGGGAGTTGGACAGATTTTTAATTGGTAATGGGGTTGAAGGGTTATGGAGAACGGGCAGGACGGTGGAGTTGAGGCCAGGGTGGGGTCAGCCACGATCGAATGTCGGAGCAGACTCGATGGGCCGAATGGCCTGATGCTGCTCATCGATCTGACGAATATATGAACTGGTGGGAGGCGCAGAGGCTGGGAGATGTAAACGGAGGATTTGTAAACAATGTGAACAAAACCAAAGTATAGAAAAGACAAAGGCCAGGATTTCCCCCCCCCCCCATTCATAGAAACATCAAACATAGGAGCAGGAGGAGGCCCTTCGAGCCTGCTGCCCCATTCATTCTGATCATGGCTCATCATCCAATTCAATAGCCTAATCCCGCTTTCCCCCCATATCCTTTGATCCCCTTCATCCTAAGTGCGACATCGAACTGTTTCTTGAAAACATGCAATGTTTTGGCCTCAACTACTTCCTGTGGTAGCGAATTCCACAGGCCGACCGCTCTCTGGGTGAAGAAATGTCTCCCCATCTCTGTCCTCAATGGTCTCCCCCGTATCCTCAGACTGTGACCCCTGGTTCTGGACACCCCCCACCATCGGGAACATCCTTCCTGCATCGACCCTGTCCAGTCCCCCCCCACCATCGGGAACATCCTTCCTGCACCTACCCTGTCCAGTCCCCCCCGCCCCCACCATCGGGAACATCCTTCCTGCATCGACCCTGTCCAGTCCCCCCCCACCATCGGGAACATCCTTCCTGCATCGGCCCTGTCCAGTCCCCCCCACCATCGGGAACATCCTTCCTGCATCGACCCTGTCCAGTCCCCCCCACCATCGGGAACATCCTTCCTGCACCTACCCTGTCCAGTCCCCCCCCCCACCATCGGGAACATCCTTCCTGCATCGACCCTGTCCAGTCCCCCCCCACCATCGGGAACATCCTTCCTGTATCGACCCTGTCCAGTCCCCCCCCCACCATCGGGAACATCCTTCCTGCATCGACCCTGTCCAGTCCCCCCCACCATCGGGAACATCCTTCCTGCATCGACCCTGTCCAGTCCCCCCCGCCCCCACCATCGGGAACATCCTTCCTGCATCGGCCCTGTCCAGTCCCCCCCACCATCGGGAACATCCTTCCTGCATCTACCCTGTCCAGTCCCCCACCACCATCGGGAACATCCTTCCTGCATCGACCCTGTCCAGTCCCCCCCCACCATCGGGAACATCCTTCCTGCATCGACCCTGTCCAGTCCCCCCCCACCATCGGGAACATCCTTCCTGCATCGACCCTGTCCAGTCCCCCCCCCCACCATCGGGAACATCCTTCCTGCATCTACCCTGTCCAGTCCCCCCACCATCGGGAACATCCTTCCTGCATCGACCCTGTCCAGTCTCCCCCCACCATCGGGAACATCCTTCCTGCATCGACCCTGTCCAGTCCCCCCCCACCATCGGGAACATCCTTCCTGCATCGACCCTGTCCAGTCCCCCCCCCCACCATCGGGAACATCCTTCCTGCATCGACCCTGTCCAGTCCCCCCGCACCATCGGGAACATCCTTCCTGCATCGGCCCTGTCCAGTCCCCCTCCCCCACCATCGGGAACATCCTTCCTGCATCGACCCTGTCCAGTACTGTTAGAATTTTATAGGTTTCTACGAGATCCCCCCCTCATTCTTCTGAACTCCACCGAATACAATCCTAACCGATTCACTCTCTCCTCATACGTCAGTCCCGCCATCCCTGGAATCAGTCTGGTAAACCTTCGCTGCTCTCCCTCGAGAGCAAGAACATCCTTCCTCAGAGAAGGAGACCAAAACTGAACACAATACTCCAGGTGTGGCCTCACCAAGACCCTGTATAATTGCAGCAACACATCCCTGCTCCTGCACTCGAATCCTCTCGCTATGAAGGCCATTTGCCCCTCGACCACCTGCTGTACCTGCACGCTTACCTTCTGTGACTGATGTACGAGGACACCCAGGTCTCGGTGCACACTCCCCTCTCTGATTTATGGCCATTCAGTTAATAATCTGCCTTCTCGTTTTGCTGCCAAAGTGGATAACCTCACATTTATCCACATTAAACTGCATCTGCCTTTAATTTGTCCACTCGCGCAGCCTGTCCAAATCACACTGGAGGACCTCTGCGTCCTCCTCACAGCTCACCCACCCCGCCAGCTTAGTCACATCTGCAAATTCTGGAGATATTACATTTTGTTCCCTCATCTAAATCATTGATATATATTGTGAATAGCTGGGGTCCCAGCACCGATCCCCGAGGTGCCCCACTAGTCCCCACCTGCCATTCGGAAAAAGACCCGTTTATTCCCACTCTTTGTTTCCTGTCTGCCAACCGGTTTTCTCAATCCCAATGTGTTCGTGGTGGGTTTCCCGGTGTTTTGCCGTCAGCTGCCGGCGGGACCTTTCAGTCCCACCAACGTCGACGGCCATTTGTGTCGCTCGCTGCCGCGCCGTCGGAGAACCCACCGGCCAATGGCGTGCCACCTCCACTGCTGGTAAACCAATCATGAGGGGACGGGGGAAATCCCAATCAGAGGATACCATGAACCTGTTGGAAACAGCATTGGTTGGGGGGGGGGGGGGGGGGGGGGGGCGGGGGGCGGGTGGGGGGGGTTATCAAGAGGGAAAAGGATTAAGACCCCATTGGTTCCGACTGCAATGTTTCAAAAAATGGGGGGAAACGGAGCGAATGGAAGAAGGCGAGCGAAAAGCAAGACACTGGAAGGACGAGTGAAGAAGAGGAATGGAAAAGGCTCCGAAACATTGGTTATAGGAGCGGCGTGGTATCCTCGCAGGACCGGATCAATTGGAATGCATCGATCTTATGTCTACATCGGGGCAGCACGGTAGCATAGTGGTTAGCACAATTGCTTCACAGCTCCAGGGTCCCAGGTTCGATTCCCCGCTGGGTCACTGTCTGTGCGGAGTCTGCACGTTCTCCCCCATGTCTGCGTGGGTTTCCTCCGGGTGCTCCGGTTTCCTCCCACAGTCCAAAGATGTGCAGGTTAGGTGGATTGGCCGTGATCAATTGCCCTTCGTGTCAAAATTGCCCTTGGTGTTGGGTGGGGTTGCTGGGTTACGGGGATAGGGTGGAGGTGTGGGCCTGGGTAGGGTGCTCTTTCCAAGGGCCGATGCAGACTCGATGGGCCGAATGGCCTCCTTCTGCACTGTAATTCTACGGTACAGCAGCAAAGCTGCCCTCGGCATGAAGCACTGGGAACAGCAGGGGATACTGGAGCTGTTTTAATCACAGAAAGAGGACGTCCGTGTGTAAAGAACAAAACGCAAACAATTTTTAAAATCTGGCATGATGGAATTAGAAGAAGATTTGACATCAATTTTTGGGGGTAGAATTGAGGCGATGGTGGTACATTGGTAATAATTTTTTCAACATATATATATATTTTTTAATTTTCCAATTAAGGGGCAATTTAGCATGGCCAATCCACCTACCCCGCACATTTTTGGGGGTTTTGGTGAGACCCACGCAGACATGGGGAGAATGTGCAAACTCCACACGGACAGTGACCCAGAGCCGGGATCGAACCCGGGTCCTCAGCCCCGTGAGGCAGCAGTGCTAACCACCGTGCCGGCCGGTACATTGGTAATAACACTGGATTAAGCAAACCAAGGGGCCGGGTTAATGTTGTGGTGTTCAAAGCCCACCATGGAAGCAGGCAAAATTTAAATTGAATTACTTGGCAAGAGTATGCGGGATTGGAAGCTAGTCCCGGTCTTGAGGTGACACCGATTGTTGTGATCCCGTCTGGTTCACTCACGTCCTCTTTAGGGAGGGAAATCGGTCCTGCTTACCCCGGCCTGGCCTACTCGTGGCCCCAGACCCCCACAGTCTCTTAACCGCTCCCTCTGAAATGGCCGAGCCAGACGCTCAGTTCCAGAGCAGTGAGAGGCGGGCGACAAATGCTGGGCCGGGCCCAGCGGCGCCCACATCCCGCGATAGAGTAAAATAAACCATCAAGTGAGATAAGGGCTGTAGTAACAGAGATAAGACCTGGAAACGTGCCTGGAACGGATAAGATAGCAACAGAGTAGATTAGAAATCACAAACTGGGCAGCAATTCTGCGCAAAGACATTTATTTGTCAGGAGAACGCTGGACGACTATAGTCAGACAATAACGATGACCGAAGACCGGAGCCCAGGGCAATGTTCTGGCATTGGTATAATTAGCCTGATTGTCCATCTGTTGTGGAACGTTATAACGAGTCCCCCGAAACAATCTCCGACCTCCTCCCCCCCAGCACAAATGCAATACGAGAGGGTCCCTGCCCGCCTCCAACACCCATGCCAGGCACCCCTGACCCGACTGCATGCACACATAAAATGCCAACCTGGCAGTGCCACCTGGGCACCTTGGAAATGCCAGGCTGGCGCCCAGAGTGGCACTGCCAGTGTACCAGGGTGACATCAACAGTGCCAGGACACCACCCTTCCTGAAGGGCATGCAGCTGGGGGAGACCACCAATCCCATTGGTGCCCCCCATTAATGCCATTCTGTCTGCTCCTGGGAACCAGTTTTTTTTTTCTCAAAAAAATATACTTTATTCATAAAATCTATACTAAACATTTTGAATTGTCTTGACTGTACATTTCCGTCAGTGTTACACATTCCCTTGACTTTCTTCCATTCAATTTTGATATCCTTACACACATATCGCTCTTTACGTTTCAATTCCTTCTTAAATATTTACATTGTCATGTTTCTTTTATACATTGTGGAGTGTTAATGACCCAGACCGAGGGGGGTTTACACTGTTCCCCGCCCCTCGGTGTACATTTGCTGGTAAGACCTTACACAGTGGTCTTTCCCCATTGCGCCTTGGCGGCAGCTGCCCCAAGCTTGAGTGCGTCCCTCAGCACGTAGTCCTGGACCTTGGAATGTGCCAGTCTGCGACACTCGGTCGAGGACAGCACTTTGCACTGGAAGATCAGCAAGTTCCGGGCAGACCAAAGAGCATCTTTCACCGAGTTGATGACCTTCCAGCAGCAGTTGATGTTTGTCTCAGTGTGTGTCCCTGGAAACAGTCCGTAGAGCACAGAGTCCTGTGTCACAGAGCTGCTCGGGATAAACCTTGACAAATACCACTGCATCTCTCTCCAGACCTTCTTTGCAAAGGCACATTCCACAAGGAGGTGTGTGACCGTCTCATTTCCCCCACAGCCACTCCGAGGGCAGCGTGCATTGGCGCTGAGCCTTCGGGTGTGCATGAAGACTCTGACGGGGAGGGCCCTTCTCACCACCAGCCAAGCTCGGTCTTGGTGCTTGTTTGTAAGTTCTGGTGATGAGACGTTCTGCCAGTGACTGTGACAGTCTGCTCAGGGAACCGTCCAACGTCCCCCACAGTCTCCTTTTCCCTGAGGGGCCTCGAGGACGTTACGTGCTGACCACTGCTTCATTGCTGAACAGCGCTCACCCGAGGTCTCTGAGGCGAAGGGATTGAATCCCAAAGTCTCAGGTACCCTCCGCCCCTGCACCGAGCGCAAATTCGGCCCGGAGGCTCAGAGAATCCCGCCCTCTGTCTCTCTCTCTCTCTCTCTCTCTCTTCGTGCTCTCTCTCTCTATATCTCTCTCACTCTTTCTCTCACTCTCTTCTCCTTCGAGACACTTCAGGAACCTCCGGCCCTCCATCCCAGTTTTCCCTCCTTTCTTGCCGTCAGTTTTTCCGCTGAGGCTCCTCCTGCAAATCGTCTCAGGACGGTAAAGGTGCTATATAAATGCAGGCTGCCACTTACGCCCATTTAAGATGTCGAACTATTAACTGCCTTAGAGATTTTTAAAGCTTTATTGGTGGATTTTATCTTGCTTTAATTAATTTACAGGATGTGGCCGTTGCTGGCCGGGCCCAGCGTTTATTGTCCATCCCTAGTTGCCCCTTGAGAAGGCGGTGGGTGAGCCGCCTTCTTGAGCCACTGTAGTCCCTGTGGTGTAGGTACACCTGCAGTGCTGTTAGGGAGTTCCAGGATGTTGCCCCAGCGACAGTGAAGGAACGGCCGATATATTTCCCAGTCGGGGCGGTGAGTGACTCGGGGGGGGGACCTCCAGGTGGTGGGGTTCCCAGGTATCTGCTGCCCTCGTCCTTCTAGATGGGTGAGGTCACGGGCTTGGACAGGGCTGCTTAAGGAGCCTGACCCTGACCCTTGACCCTGATCCTGACCCTGGCCCTAACACTGACCTTGACCCTGACCCTGACCCACATCTGCTCCTATTTCTTGTGTTTTCTTGAAGGTTGTGGGTTCAAACCCCGGCCAGAGGTTGCGAAAGGCTCCACTGAATTGCACTAGCCACTTCCTTTCCAATGCTGGGTCAGCACCCAGTGTCAAGCTCTAACGGAGCACAGCAGGGGGAGGGGGTGAGCGCTTGGCCTGTGGAGCGGCCGGTTAGGACTGCTGAGAGGGGCAGAGAGCGTTTCCCAGGGCCGTCACGTAGAATTCCCTACCGCCGGATTAGTTGGGTTGGGTAATATCGACCCTGTCCTCGGGGTCTGTGTCCGGTCTCCGGTTCCGAAAACTCTTTCATTTTTCTTTCCCTCTCCCAGTAAAGAGCAGCGAGGATGTGGCAACCGATGAGGTCGACCGAGCAGGTAATGAATTATTCTTTCAGTCACGTGCGTCCCACACCCTTTCCCTCCAGTCATCGGATTACCGACAAGGTCAGGGTAAAGGGGCCTTCCAAAATCAGAAAGCAAAGTTCGCTGCCGTTATTGGTGGAGGTAGAGGCTTTTCATCGGTTTTGACTGCATGCAGGCGGGAGAGGCTGTGGGACTGAGGTAGAGTCACTGGACTCGTATTCCAGAGGCCCAGGCGGATACAGTGGGGACGTGGGTTCGAATCCCCGCTGGGGAACCGTAAACGTACTTAATAATAATGATAATACCCTTTTAGTGTCACAAGTATGAAGTTGAAAAATGAAATGAAAATCACTTATTGTCACAAGTAGGCTTCAATGAAGTTCCTGTGAAAAGCCCCTAGTCGCCACATTCCGGCACCTGTTCGGGGAGGCTGGTACGGGAATTGAACCGTGCTGCTGGCCTGCCTTGGTCTGCTTTCAAAGCCAGCAATTTAGCCCTGTGCTAAACCAGCCCCTAAGCTGGTACGGGAATTAAACCGTGCTGCTGGCCTGCCTTGGTCTGCTTTCAAAGCCAGCAATTTAGCCCAGTGTGCTAAACCGGCCCCTAAGGCCGGTACGGGAATTGAACCCGCGGTGCTGGCTATAAACCGTGACAACTATCATCGATTGTGGTAAAAGCCCATCTGGTTCACTGATGCTCCTTTGGGGAAAGAAATCTGCCGTCCTTACCCCGGTCTGGCCTACATGTGACTCCAGCCCCCACAACGATGGGGCTGGCTCTTAACTGCCCCTCTCGGAAATGGCCGAGCGAGGCGCTCAGTCCGAGGGCAATGAGGGGTGGGTAACAAATCCTGGGCCTCGCCCGGAAACACCCACATCCCATCCAGAAATAAATACCCCCGCATCCTGGACTGTCCGCCAACTCATCCCCAATGCGAGTCAGAGAGTTTCTCCAGCACAGAAAGAGGCCATTCACCCATCGTGGCGGTGCCGGCCACGAAGCCCCTCTCTATTCTAATCCCGTTTCCCAGCACTTGGTCCGTCGCCTTGTTTGCTGCGGAGTTCCAATCGCTCACCTAAATGCTTCTTAAATGTTGGGGGGGTTCCCGCCTCTCCCACCCTTTCAGGCAGCGAGTTCCCGATTCCCAGCATCCTCTGGGGGAAAAGGTTTTCTTCAAAAACCCTCGAAATCTCTGCCCCTGACCTTAAATCTCTGCCCCCTGGTTACTGACCCTCTACTAAGGGGGAAAGTTCCTTCCTACCCACCCTATCAATGTCCCTCATAATATTGTCCCCCTCGATCAGGTCCCCCCCCCCCCCCCGGCCTTCTCTGCTCCAAGGAAAACAACCCCGGACTAACCAGCCTCTCCCCATAGCTGAGACGCTCCAGCCCAGGCAGCATCCTGGTGAATCTCCCCTGCACCCTCTCCAGCGCAACCACATCCTTCCTATAGTGTGGCGACGAGAACTAAGTTGAAGATTAAGAGGAGATCTCTCGAGGTGTTCTAAACCACGAGGGTCCCTGCCCTGGATAGGGAGAGGGGGTGGAAGGGCGAAAGACCAAAGGGCCACGGATTTAAAGCGATTGGTAACACGAGGGGAAAATCCTTTCTCTCTCAGCGACCTGGAATGGAAAGCCTGGTGGAAGCAGAGTCAATAAGAAGCTTTCAAAAGGGAATTGAAATTAAATTAAATTAAATGAAAAATGAAATGAAAATCGCTTATCGTCACAAGCAGGCTTCAAATGAAGTTACTGTGACCAGTTCGGGGAGGCTGGTACAGGAATTGAACCGTGCTGCTGGCTTGCCTTGGTCTGCTTTAGAAGCCAGCTCTTTAGCCCAGTGTGCTAAACCAGCCCCTGGTATTGAATTGGACAATAAACTGAACAGAAAAATACTCGTCGGGTGCGGGGGGGGGGGGGAAAGGCGGAGTGGGCGGCACTCACTGAGCCGATGGGCGGAATGGTCTCTGTGCTGTTCCGCGACGCGGTGAACTCGACTCACGGGTGGCGAAGGCTTCTTTTGAAGGACGGAGGATGCCAGAGAACAGCGGACACTCTCTGGGGCTCCGAATCTGATGGGGGGGGGGGGGGAGTGCGTGGGTTACCACGTACCACGTTCCCGGAAAGGACGTTTCATCGGTCTGATTCCTGCATTTTCTAGGCATCGATGTGGCGACGGCTCTGAAGTACTCGGAGGCTGCTGAAATCTCCCAGGGGAACTCGACGCTCGGGAAAGGAGGCCCACCCGGATTCTCACCAGTAAACGGAAGGACCAACACCATCGTGGCCGTGTGCTTCGTGGCAATGGTGATCACACTGATGGCGGTCTCTCTTTACTTGACCGTGACGCGAAAAGGTGAGAGGTTTTAGCGAGCCAGCAAGTGGGGGGGGGTCCACCTGAGAGGTGACACCAGATGGGCCGAATGGCCTGTTTCTGTCGAATATCTTTCGAGCCAAAATTAAACTCACGTCGCTCGGTATAACTCGCAATCGCTCCGTTATCCAGAACCTAAGTATATCTGGAAAAAGGGACAAGCTGTCGAAGTTTTTTAACTTGCACTCACCAGATGGAAGAATGCCAAATTTCAAAGTGCGCTGCAATTTATACTGCATGAGAAAAAGGTGCTGATTGGTTGCCAAGTCGACTCTGGCTGGTCAAAGCGTTGCTATGGGGAATGCGCCAGGCTTTTGTTCATTTTACAAAAAACAACGCGATATCTGGGCATGTTTCCTTTCCCTGCAGGAGACAGCTCCCTGGGTATGAATATATATTGTTTCCAGCAAGAGTAATTATCACTCGTGTGTAACGAACTGTTGGTTTAGCATTAATTTTGGCAGAAGGTGAAGGTGGGCATGGATTGGGTGCTGTGCTAACGAGACAAACCTGTTTCAAACTCCACATTTAGCACACAATTTTGGTCCCAATCACCATTTGCTAGGGTTTGAACTTGCCTGGAAGGCGCTAAACCAGAAAGTCAATTATTTTGCACTATGCCGCTCATTAGATGCATTTTTGGGGGGAATACCATGAATGGGGGCTCCTGACACTCGCTTCCAATGTGGGCGGGGCGGGTTTTGACTGGCGCGCGTGTGGCAGGATAACCCAGGGGCCAAGGGAGAGGCTAGCGGCATCTCGAACGTGGCATCGGAGGTTTAGATGGAGTATGTCCAGAGGAGGGGTGGAGGGGCAGGAATGCCCAGGCCGGCAGAGGGGGAGGGGTACTCCCCTCCCCCCCCCCGCCACATCTCGCCCATCTGGAGTTGCCCTGCCTGGCGGCATGTCCCTGCCCAGACTGGGAGTGGGGGGGGGGGGGTTTAGTGAGGGCGCTGACATGATATGCTTGGGTATAAAATATACTTGCGTAAAACCCAGGCGAAGACGCCATCGCTGCTTAATATCCATTTTGACTGCCTCGGAAGCTCTTTAACACTGAAAATATGAGCTGAACGTTGGCCCCACTGTATGGCGTAGTGTAATATCACTAGACTAGTAATCCAGATGCCGAGCCTAATACTCTGGAGTCGTGGGTTCAAATCCCACTGACGGAAGCTAAATTCAGTCAATAAAATCTGGGGTCGAAAACAAGGCCGGGATTTTCAGGTCTTGCTCACCGCAGGAGTCATCGCAGGCGGGAGGTAAGGTTTGACAGACCAGCGGTCTTAGGGTGCAACTGGAAAATCTTGGCCATGACGTGCGATGTTTTCTTTCAGGATGTGGAAGGCATAACTGGAAGAAACAGGTTGACGAGGAATCGCTGAGCTAGAAGTCAAGAAAGCACCCACTTTGAGAGGCGGTTCCTGAGGAGATCCTCCCTTCCCCTCAACGCCAAGCTCTGTCACGCACATTTAGGCCCAACATAAGCAAGGCAGCTCTGAACGTCCGGGACCACCAAGGACTTACCCAGGCCAACCGTCAACAGGAAATGCCAACATACTTTTAACTGACAATACTCTAACTCGACGCATTGTGAAATATTTGACATTATTTTAAATGCAGAATAAAACCTGACTGATCAACGCACACAGAACTTGTCCGAGGTCTACGCACCCTGATTGTACCATTCTCTTAGATTTGCACTTCAAGACCTGACGGTGATCGACTTTTATCCCCCTCGAGCCCCCAATTTGTTGTGGGCCAGGGTTTAGAGAACCCCAAAGTGTATCATGGAGTTCACCTGACCCACAACTTTTACTAGATTGTGGTATGGAGAGCACACGGCCCACTCTACAGGTGTGGGACAGCAGAAATGGAAAAAGTATTTTTTAAAGCAAAACAATGTTTATTCTATGAACTCAAGTTAACCTTTTTAAAACATACAGTGAACATCTTAGCAACCATCAATTCAAATACAACCCCCAAAGAATACAACAAGTAATCCGTAAGCTGCCCTTTTAACATCCATAAGACTTAAAAAAGAACTTTTCACAGAAGCACATCAGGTTAAAGTCACTACTGAGAGCAGTTATTAGTTTTAAATCACCAAAGGATCGATTTACAGTTTTTAGATTACAGAAAGGGAGACTACTATCCCTTCTGGCTGTGACTGAGCTATCCAGCTCTGAAAACGAAACTCAAACACACCCTGCAGCAAACAGCCATAAACAAAAGTAAAAAGCTGACAGACAGCCCAGCTCCACCCACTCTCTGACTTCACTGATAATCACCCATTTCTTAAAGGAACATTTCTTAAACACCCATTTCTTAAAGGTACTCTCACATGACAATTGTCATATGAGAGTTTCCCAACTCACTCCCAAAACATGCTTTAAAACCTCTCGCTATCATGACTCCCGTTAGTGGTTCTCATGTTGAAATCCTGTTCACGTTTTCCAAAAGCCTCTTGTGATCAGAGTTTTCGCTCCACTTCTATTGCTGAATCCATTCCAGGTTTTGCACAAACCCCTTCCAGGATTTCTTTACTGCGTTTACACCCCTGATGTCCAGCCTCCAATTCCCCCAGAAATTTCAATTCAGGTTCCACAGGCAGTAGTACAATATCACAAACTTGAAAATCGCTTTGGATGTTTCAGGTGTCTCAGCCTTCCTCTGAGATCTGTCTGCCTTGACTGAACAGTCCTCTGTTCCCATACCTTAAACCTCAGACCACCTGGTAACTTATTTTCATTTCTCCAGTTTCCATAACTCGCTGCTCTTTAGATAACCATTACTCCGTTGTATGGTTTTCCTTATAGCAAAGCTGAGAAGACAACTTCCTTCCCTAAGACCACTGCTTTAAGCACAGCTGTGGAAGCTGTTCCCTCTCCAGCTGTCTATTACGGGCCGGTTTAGCTCAGTGGGCTAGACAGCTGGTTTGTGATGCCGAACCAGGCCAGCAGCGCGGGTTCAATTCCCATACCGGCTTACCCGAACAGGTGCCGGAATGTGGCGACTAGGGGCTTTTCACAGTAACTTCATACACGTGACAATAGCATCTTTTTCTCTTACAAGAGCCTGTAGTTACTAAGCAACCATATTTATTCTTCACACCGTAACTATCTCTATCACAATTGAATGAATGAAAATCGCATATTGTCACAAGTAGGCTTCAAATGAAGTTACTGTGAAAAGCCCCTAGTCGCCACATTCCGGCGCCTGTTCGGGGAGGCTCCACTCATCAGAACTCCCCATTGTCGCGAGAGATCTCCGAGGCCCCCAAAAGAATCCCAATCTACCCCCTCTCCCCCCCAGCCCGAACACAATATGAGAGGGTTACCCCCCCCCCCCCCCGACCTCCCAACACCTAGCCCAATCACGTATGTGCATAAAATGTAAGCTTGGCACCTTTGCAGCACCAACCTGGCACCCTTTGTCTCCTCTTTTTTCTTTCATTCATTGTCTCTCTCTCTCCCTCTCTCTTTTTCCTCTCTTCCCAATCTCCGTCTCCCTCTCTTTCTGTCTCCCTCTCTCTCCCCCCCTCTCTCTGTGTCTCTCCCTCTCTCTATTTTTCTCTCTCTGTCTCCTCTTTTTTCTTTCATTCATTGTCTCTCTCTCTCTCCCTCTCTCTCTTTCCTCTCTTCCCTATCTCCGTCTCCCTCTCTTTCTGTTTCCCTCTCTCTCTCCCCCTCTCTCTGTGGCTCCCCCCTCTCTCTCTGTTGCTCTCTCTCTGTCTCCTTCTCTTTCTTTCTGTCTCCCTCTCTCTCACCTCTTTCTCTGTGGCTTCCCCTCGCTCTCTGTTGCTCTCTGTGTGCCTCCTTCTCTTTCTTTCTGACTCTTTCTCTCTCTCGTCCTTGCTCTGTCTCTCTCTGTGTGCTTCCCTCGTTCTCTGTCTGTAATGATGCACATTCACAGACTTCATTAGAAACACGAGAGGTATTCATTTCGAAAAACCGTACAGATTCCAGCAGCTCACTGCCTGTCCCAGCCCCCCCCCTTCCCCATGTGTTAGAGATATCCCCTGCTGAAGAGGGGTCTTCTGCCCCTGGGGAGATTACCCACTCTCGCTCACAATCGGTTCCCCAAGCTAGGTGACCCTCTTCTCCTGTGATACCCAAGGGACAATCACCACATCCCTCTGTTTTGTTACCTGTGTGGTAGGTAACATGTGCTACTCAAACCTTGGTTAGTGATGAGGTCTTTTGAATCTCGATGAAGAAGACTCGAACTCATCCAGTAGTAACAAAAGGTTTATTGAGTAACTATACCAATAATTGCATGAGTTCTTTACTTTAACTTTGATACTAGTGATAAGGTTAACAAGATCTAACTACGGTAACTATACGTAACTCCACTAGCCATCTGAACTAGTCTGCTGTTGCCCTGGTCACAGTGCACCCAGGAGAGAGAGAGAGACCCAATGTGGATGCCTTTTATACCCCTGTTGGTCCGGCCCTCTAGTGATCATGTGGTGCTACTGATTACACATTACCCCTTGTGTACATGCACATATAGAGATCACTACATCCCCCTTTTTTTCATGTTACACATTTTCTGTGTGTTATAAAGAAAATTGATCAAACATTATGGATGCAGTTTGCAAATGCATTACATAAAATCAATGAGTTAGTCCGTCAAATGTGAATACATTTAGTCTCTTAGGATTTTTTCACTTGCACGAAATAGGTAGACAAATGATGTTATGTACAAGTTGTGATGATCTTGATGATTATATAAAGCCAATTAATATTTATGAGTCCAATCTTAATAAAAAGATTTGTGAGTCCAAACTTTATGGATTTGTTCGGTTGAGTTGCTTTCTTCTGTTGTTGAAGTGGTGATGTGGATGTCGTTATTTCTTTGTGAACGTCGTCAGTGTTCCTGTGTTTACGTGACCATCAAGTCATCATGAGGTGTTTGAATGGTCGAATCACTGATTTAGACTTTTTTTTTTCTACACTTGTGGTGGCGATTCTGTGTTACACCATTGTCTGACCTGGACTTTTTCCTGTGCTTACGGTATTGATTCTGTATGTCATCTGACCTGGAATTTTTCCTGTGCTTGCGGTATTGATCTAGTGGGTCATCTGCCTTGAAAGTTGGCATGCTTGCTTGTTCTGCAGCAGTTGTGAATTTGTGAGATTCTTTGTCATGCCTTGGCATGTTTGTAGTCTTGTCATTGTTTTGCAGTGTGCTGTGGCATTGTCCTTCATGTGCAGAGTTGTACCTGTTGTACAGGTCGTTGTTTCATTGTCATTGTTTCTGTCGTGTCTGTCTTTGTTGTTTTGTTGTCGTTGTTTTTGTCGTTTCTGTCTTGGCCGTTTTTGTAGTCCTTCTTGCTGTTGTCATTCTTATTGTTGTTTTTGTCATGCTTGTTGTTTCTGTTTTTGTTATGCTTCTTATTGGTTTTGTTGTTGTTCTTGTTGTTTTTGTTGTTGCTGTTGTTGTTCTTGTTTGTGCTGTGCTTCTTGCGGTTTTTGTTGTTCCTGTTGCGCTCAATGAGTGTTCCGTGTGGATGATGTGAGTCATTGTCACAGTTATTGGTGTCAGTGTCCGTTGTGGTATCTGCTACATTCAGCGTTTCTTCTTGAGAATTGTGAGAATGATCTGATGTTGCATTGATGTTGGTGACATCAGTCATTTGTGGTGGATTTGATTGCTCTTCTTTGCTTCCTTGGTACTCCTCATCTGGAGTCATTTCTGGTTCACTTGAATCATCTGTGATCTCTCTGTGCTCCTCTTCTGGAGTCAAAATCGTCAAGATTTCAATTGACGTGGTCTCTCTGGACTCATGAGTAGCCCTCCTCTGATTGTTGAGTGCTTCTGTGCAGACGAGCTAAGATCTGTCAGTCTCGCTGTGATCCTGTACCTCCTGTATGGGAATTGTGATTTCTTCGTCACTTGTCTCACATACAGTGGGTAGACATTCAATGTATTCTTGTTGGTTAAATGAGCTGAGTAGACTTTCATAGTCTTCTTCTGGTGGCTCAAATAAGCTGGGTAGACTGTCATAGTCTTTTTGTTGTTCACGTGAGCTTGCTAGACTTTCATAGTCTTGTTCATGCATGGCATTCGCTATGGAGTGTTTGCTTGCTTCCATTTTTGAGTCTGTCAACGAGCTGTCTGTGGAGGCTTGCGTCGCTCTCTTTGTGGAGGCTTGTGTCGCTCTCTCTGTGGAGTCTTTCATCGCTCTCTGTGGAGTCTTTCATCGCTCTCTCTGTGGAGTCCTTCATCGCTCCCTCTGTGGAGTCTTTCATCGCTCTCTCTGTGGAGTCCTTCATCGCTCTCTCTGTGGAGTCTTTCATCGCTCTCTCTGTGGAGTCTTTCATCGCTCTCTGTGGAGTCTTTCATCGCTCCCTCTGTGGAGTCTTTCATCGCTCTCTCTGTGGAGTCTTTCATCGTTCTCTCTGTGGAGTCCTTCATCGCTCTCGCTGTGGAGTCTTTCATCGCTCTCTCTGTGGAGTCTTTCATCACTCACTCTGTGGAGTCTTTCATCGCTCTCTCTGTGGAGTCTGTCATCGCTCTCTGTGGTGTCTTTCATCGCTCTCTGTGGAGTCTTTCATCGCTCTCTCTGTGGAGTCTTTCATCGCTCTCTCTGTGGAGTCTGTCATCGCTCTCTGTGGAGTCTTTCATCGCTCTCTGTGGAGTCCTTCATCGCTCTCTCTGTGGAGTCTTTCATCGCTCTCTCTGTGGAGTCTTTCATCGCTCGCTCTGTGGAGTCTTTCATCGCTCTCCTTGTGGAGTCTGTCATCACTCTCTCTGTGGAGTCTGTCATCACTCTCTCTGTGGAGTCTGTCATCGCTCTCTGTGGAGTCTTTCATCGCTCTCTGTGGAGTCCTTCATTGCTCTCTCTGTGGAGTCTTTCATCGCTCTCTATGTGGAGTCTTTTATCGCTCTCTATGTGGAGTCTTTCATCACTCTCTCTGTGGAGTCTTTCATCGCTCTCTATGTGGAGTCTTTCATCGCTCTCTCTGTGGAATCTGTCATCGCTCGCTCTGTGGAGTCTTTCATCGCTCTCTCTGTGGCGTCTGTCATCCATCTCTCTGTGGAGTCTGTCATTGCTCTCTCTGTGGAGTCTTTCATCGCTCTCTCTGTGGAGTCCTTCATCGCTCTCTATGTGGAGTCTTTCATCGCTCTCTCTGTGGAGTCTGTCATCGCTCGCTCTGTGGAGTCTTTCATCGCTCTCTCTGTGGCGTCTGTCATCCATCTCTCTGTGGAGTCTGTCATTGCTCTCTCTGTGGAGTCTTTCATCACTCTCTCTGTGGAGTCTGTCATCCATCTCTCTGTGGAGTCTGTCATTGCTCTCTCTGTGGAGTCTGTCATCGCTCTCTGTGGAGTCTGTCATCGCTCTCTCTGTGGAGTCTTTCATCGCTCTATCTGTGGAGTCTGTCATCACTCGCTCTGTGGAGTCTTTCATCGCTCTCTCTGTGGAGTCTTTCATCGTTCTCTCTGTGGAGTCCTTCATCGCTCTCGCTGTGGAATCTTTCATCGCTCTCTCTGTGGAGTCTGTCATCGCTCTCTGTGGAGTCTTTCATCGCTCTCTCTGTGGAGTCTGTCATCGCTCTCGCTATGGAGTCTTTCATCGCTCTCTGTGTAGTCTGTCATCGCTCTCTCTGTGGTGTCTTTCATCGCTCTCTCTGTGGAGTCTGTCATCGCTCTCTGTGGAGTCTTTCATCGCTCTCGCTGTGGAGTCTTTCATCGCTCTCTCTGTGGAGTCTTTCATCGCTCTCTCTGTGGAGTCTGTCATCCATCTCTCTGTGGAGTCTGTCATCGCTCTCTCTGTGGAGTCTGTCATCGCTCGCTCTGTGGAGTCTTTCATCGCTCTCTCTGTGGAGTCTTTCATCGCTCTCTATGTGGAGTCCTTCATCGCTCTCTCTGTGGAGTCTTTCATCGCTCTCTGTGGAGTCCTTCATCGCTCTCTCTGTGGAGTCTTTCATCGCTCTCTGTGGAGTCTTTCTTCGCTCTCTCTGTGGAGTCTTTCATCGCTCACTCTGTGGAGTCTTTCATCGCTCTCTCTGTGGAGTCTGTCATCGCTCTCTCTGTGGAGTCTTTCATCGCTCTCTGTGGAGTCCTTCATCGCTCTCTCTGTGGAGTCTTTCATCGCTCTCTCTGTGGAGTCTTTCATCGCTCGCTCTGTGGAGTCTTTCATCGCTCTCCCTGTGGAGTCTGTCATCACTCTCTCTGTGGAGTCTGTCATCACTCTCTCTGTGGAGTCTGTCATCGCTCTCTGTGGAGTCTTTCATCGCTCTCTATGTGGAGTCTTTTATCGCTCTCTATGTGGAGTCTTTCATCACTCTCTCTGTGGAGTCTTTCATCGCTCTCTATGTGGAGTCTTTCATCGCTCTCTCTGTGGAATCTGTCATCGCTCGCTCTGTGGAGTCTTTCATCGCTCTCTCTGTGGAGTCTGTCATCCATCTCTCTGTGGAGTCTGTCATTGCTCTCTCTGTGGAGTCTTTCATCGCTCTCTCTGTGGAGTCCTTCATCGCTCTCTATGTGGAGTCTTTCATCGCTCTCTCTGTGGAGTCTGTCATCGCTCGCTCTGTGGAGTCTTTCATCGCTCTCTCTGTGGAGTCTGTCATTGCTCTCTCTGTGGAGTCTTTCATCGCTCTCTCTGTGGAGTCTGTCATCGCTCGCTCTGTGGAGTCTTTCATCGCTCTCTCTGTGGCGTCTGTCATCCATCTCTCTGTGGAGTCTGTCATTGCTCTCTCTGTGGAGTCTTTCATCGCTCTCTCTGTGGAGTCTGTCATCCATCTCTCTGTGGAGTCTGTCATTGCTCTCTCTGTGGAGTCTGTCATTGCTCTCTCTGTGGAGTCTTTCATCGCTCTCTCTGTGGAGTCTGTCATTGCTCTCTCTGTGGAGTCTTTCATCGCTCTCTCTGTGGAGTCTGTCATCGCTCGCTCTGTGGAGTCTTTCATCGCTCTCTCTGTGGCGTCTGTCATCCATCTCTCTGTGGAGTCTGTCATTGCTTTCTCTGTGGAGTCTTTCATCGCTCTCTCTGTGGAGTCTGTCATCCATCTCTCTGTGGAGTCTGTCATCGCTCTCTCTGTGGAGTCTGTCATCGCTCTCTGTGGAGTCTGTCATCGCTCTCTCTGTGGAGTCTTTCATCGCTCTCTCTGTGGAGTCTGTCATCACTCGCTCTGTGGAGTCTTTCATCGCTCTCTGTGGAGTCTTTCATCGCTCTCTCTGTGGAGTCTGTCATCGCTCTCGCTATGGAGTCTTTCATCGCTCTCTGTGTAGTCTGTCATCGCTCTCTCTGTGGTGTCTTTCATCGCTCTCTCTGTGGAGTCTGTCATCGCTCTCTGTGGAGTCTTTCATCGCTCTCGCTGTGGAGTCTTTCATCGCTCTCTCTGTGGAGTCTTTCATCGCTCTCTCTGTGGAGTCTGTCATCGCTCTCTCTGTGGAGTCTGTCATCGCTCGCTCTGTGGAGTCTTTCATCGCTCTCTCTGTGGAGTCTTTCATCGCTCTCTCTGTGGTGTCTTTCATCGCTCTCTCTGTGGAGTCTGTCATCGCTCTCTGTGGAGTCTTTCATCGCTCTCTCTGTGGAGTCTTTCATCGCTCTCTCTGTGGAGTCTTTCATCGCTCTCTATGTGGAGTCTTTTATCGCTCTCTATGTGGAGTCTTTCATCATTATCTCTGTGGAGTCTGTCATCGCTCGCTCTGTGGAGTCTTTCATCGCTCTCTCTGTGGAGTCTTTCATCGCTCTCTCTGTGGAGTCTGTCATCCATCTCTCTGTGGAGTCTGTCATTGCTCTCTCTGTGGAGTCTGTCATCGCTCTCTCTGTGGAGTCTTTCATCGCTCTCTATGTGGAGTCTTTCATCGCTCTCTCTGTGGAATCTGTCATCGCTCGCTCTGTGGAGTCTTTCATCGCTCTCTCTGTGGCGTCTGTCATCCATCTCTCTGTGGAGTCTGTCATTGCTCTCTCTGTGGAGTCTTTCATCGCTCTCCCTGTGGAGTCCTTCATCGCTCTCTATGTGGAGTCTTTCATCGCTCTCTCTGTGGAGTCTGTCATCGCTCGCTCTGTGGAGTCTTTCATCGCTCTCTCTGTGGCGTCTGTCATCCATCTCTCTGTGGAGTCTGTCATTGCTCTCTCTGTGGAGTCTTTCATCGCTCTCTCTGTGGAGTCTGTCATCACTCGCTCTGTGGAGTCTTTCATCGCTCTCTCTGTGGAGTCTTTCATCGTTCTGTCTGTGGAGTCCTTCATCGCTCTCGCTGTGGAGTCTTTCATCGCTCTCTCTGTGGAGTCTTTCATTGCTCGCTCTGTGGAATCTTTCATCGCTCTCTCTGTGGAGTCTGTCATCGCTCTCTGTGGAGTCTTTCATCGCTCTCTCTGTGGAGTCTGTCATCGCTCTCGCTATGGAGTCTTTCATCGCTCTCTGTGTAGTCTGTCATCGCTCTCTCTGTGGTGTCTTTCATCGCTCTCTCTGTGGAGTCTGTCATCGCTCTCTGTGGAGTCTTTCATCGCTCTCGCTGTGGAGTCTTTCATCGCTCTCTCTGTGGAGTCTTTCATCGCTCTCTCTGTGGAGTCTGTCATCCATCTCTCTGTGGAGTCTGTCATCGCTCTCTCTGTGGAGTCTGTCATCGCTCGCTCTGTGGAGTCTTTCATCGCTCTCTCTGTGGAGTCTTTCATCGCTCTCTCTGTGGTGTCTTTCATCGCTCTCTCTGTGGAGTCTGTCATCGCTCTCTGTGGAGTCTTTCATCGCTCTCTGTGGAGTCCTTCATCGCTCTCTCTGTGGAGTCTTTCATCGCTCTCTATGTGGAGTCTTTTATCGCTCTCTATGTGGAGTCTTTCATCATTATCTCTGTGGAGTCTGTCATCGCTCGCTCTGTGGAGTCTTTCATCGCTCTCTCTGTGGAGTCTTTCATCGCTCTCTCTGTGGAGTCTGTCATCCATCTCTCTGTGGAGTCTGTCATTGCTCTCTCTGTGGAGTCTGTCATCGCTCTCTCTGTGGAGTCTTTCATCGCTCGCTTTGTGGAGTCTTTCATCGCTCTGTGGAGTCTTTCATCACTCGCTCTGTGGAGTCTTTCATTGCTCTCTCTGTGGAGTCTTTCATCGTTCTCTCTGTGGAGTCCTTCATCGCTCTCGCTGTGGAGGCTTTCATCGCTCTCTCTGTGGAGTCTGTCATCACTCGCTCTGTGGAGTCTTTCATCGCTCTCTCTGTGGAGTCTGTCATCCATCTCTCTGTGGAGTCTGTCATCGCTCTCTCTGTGGAGTCTTTCATCGCTCTCTCTGTGGAGTCTGTCATCGCTCTCTCTGTGGAGTCTTTCATCGCTCTCTCTGTGGAGTCTGTCATCCATCTCTCTGTGGAGTCTGTCATCGCTCTCTCTGTGGAGTCTTTCATCGCTCTCTATGTGGAGTCTTTCATCGCTCTGTGGAGTCTTTCATCACTCGCTCTGTGGAGTCTTTCATCGCTCTGTCTGTGGAGTCTTTCATCGTTCTCTCTGTTGAGTCCTTCATCGCTCTCGCTGTGGAGTCTTTCATCGCTCTCTCTGTGGAGTCTGTCATCGCTCGCTCTGTGGAGTCTTTCATCGCTCTCTCTGTGGAGTCTGTCATCCATCTCTCTGTGGAGTCTGTCATTGCTCTCTCTGTGGAGTCTTTCATCGCTCTCTCTGTGGAGTCTTTCATCGCTCTCTCTGTGGAGTCTTTCATCGCTCTCTCTGTGGAGTCTTTCATCGCTCTCTCTGTGGAGTCTGTCATCGCTCGCTCTGTGGAGTCTTTCATCGCTCTCTCTGTGGAGTCTGTCATCGCTCGCTCTGTGGAGTCTTTCATCGCTCTCTCTGTGGAGTCTGTCATCCATCTCTCTTTGGAGTCTGTCATTGCTCTCTCTGTGGTGTCTGTCATCCATCTCTCTGTGGAGTCTTTCATCGCTCTCTCTGTGGAGTCTTTCATCGCTCTCTCTGTGGAGTCTGTCATCGCTCTCTCTGTGGAGTCTGTCATCGCTCTCTGTGGAGTCTGTCATCGCTCTCTGTGTAGTCTGTCATCCATCTCTCTGTGGAGTCTGTCATCCATCTCTCTGTGGAGTCTTTCATCGCTCTCTCTGTGGAGTCTTTCATCGCTCTCTCTGTGGAGTCTGTCATCCATCTCTCTGTGGAGTCTTTCATCGCTCTCTCTGTGGAGTCTTTCATCGCTCTCTCTGTGGAGTCTTTCATTGCTCTCTCTGTGGAGTCTGTCATCCATCTCTCTGTGGAGTCTTTCATCGCTCGCTCTGTGGAGTCTTTCATCGCTCTCTCTGTGGAGTCTTTCATCGCTCTCTCTGTGGAGTCTTTCATCGCTCTCTCTGTGGAGTCTTTCATCGCTCTCTCTGTGGAGTCTTTCATCGCTCTCTCTGTGGAGTCTGTCATCGCTCTCTGTGGAGTCTTTCATCGCTCTCGCTGTGGAGTCTTTCATCGCTCTCTCTGTGGAGTCTTTCATCGCTCTCTCTGTGGAGTCTGTCATCCATCTCTCTGTGGAGCCTGTCATCGCTCTCTCTGTGGAGTCTGTCATCGCTCGCTCTGTGGAGTCTTTCATCGCTCTCTCTGTGGAGTCTTTCATCGCTCTCTCTGTGGTGTCTTTCATCGCTCTCTCTGTGGAGTCTGTCATCGCTCTCTGTGGAGTCTTTCATCGCTCTCTGTGGAGTCCTTCATCGCTCTCTCTGTGGAGTCTTTCATCGCTCTCTATGTGGAGTCTTTTATCGCTCTCTATGTGGAGTCTTTCATCATTATCTCTGTGGAGTCTGTCATCGCTCGCTCTGTGGAGTCTTTCATCGCTCTCTCTGTGGAGTCTTTCATCGCTCTCTCTGTGGAGTCTGTCATCCATCTCTCTGTGGAGTCTGTCATTGCTCTCTCTGTGGAGTCTGTCATCGCTCTCTCTGTGGAGTCTTTCATCGCTCGCTTTGTGGAGTCTTTCATCGCTCTGTGGAGTCTTTCATCACTCGCTCTGTGGAGTCTTTCATTGCTCTCTCTGTGGAGTCTTTCATCGTTCTCTCTGTGGAGTCCTTCATCGCTCTCGCTGTGGAGTCTTTCATCGCTCTCTCTGTGGAGTCTGTCATCACTCGCTCTGTGGAGTCTTTCATCGCTCTCTCTGTGGAGTCTGTCATCCATCTCTCTGTGGAGTCTGTCATCGCTCTCTCTGTGGAGTCTTTCATCGCTCTCTCTGTGGAGTCTGTCATCGCTCTCTCTGTGGAGTCTTTCATCGCTCTCTCTGTGGAGTCTGTCATCCATCTCTCTGTGGAGTCTGTCATCGCTCTCTCTGTGGAGTCTTTCATCGCTCTCTATGTGGAGTCTTTCATCGCTCTGTGGAGTCTTTCATCACTCGCTCTGTGGAGTCTTTCATCGCTCTGTCTGTGGAGTCTTTCATCGTTCTCTCTGTGGAGTCCTTCATCGCTCTCGCTGTGGAGTCTTTCATCGCTCTCTCTGTGGAGTCTGTCATCGCTCGCTCTGTGGAGTCTTTCATCGCTCTCTCTGTGGAGTCTGTCATCCATCTCTCTGTGGAGTCTGTCATTGCTCTCTCTGTGGAGTCTTTCATCGCTCTCTCTGTGGAGTCTTTCATCGCTCTCTCTGTGGAGTCTTTCATCGCTCTCTCTGTGGAGTCTTTCATCGCTCTCTCTGTGGAGTCTGTCATCGCTCGCTCTGTGGAGTCTTTCATCGCTCTCTCTGTGGAGTCTGTCATCGCTCGCTCTGTGGAGTCTTTCATCGCTCTCTCTGTGGAGTCTGTCATCCATCTCTCTTTGGAGTCTGTCATTGCTCTCTCTGTGGTGTCTGTCATCCATCTCTCTGTGGAGTCTTTCATCGCTCTCTCTGTGGAGTCTTTCATCGCTCTCTCTGTGGAGTCTGTCATCGCTCTCTCTGTGGAGTCTGTCATCGCTCTCTGTGGAGTCTGTCATCGCTCTCTGTGTAGTCTGTCATCCATCTCTCTGTGGAGTCTGTCATCCATCTCTCTGTGGAGTCTTTCATCGCTCTCTCTGTGGAGTCTTTCATCGCTCTCTCTGTGGAGTCTGTCATCCATCTCTCTGTGGAGTCTTTCATCGCTCTCTCTGTGGAGTCTTTCATCGCTCTCTCTGTGGAGTCTTTCATTGCTCTCTCTGTGGAGTCTGTCATCCATCTCTCTGTGGAGTCTTTCATCGCTCGCTCTGTGGAGTCTTTCATCGCTCTCTCTGTGGAGTCTTTCATCGCTCTCTCTGTGGAGTCTTTCATCGCTCTCTCTGTGGAGTCTGTCATCCATCTCTCTGTGGAGTCTTTCATCGCTCTCTCTGTGGAGTCTTTCATCGCTCTCTCTGTGGAGTCTTTCATCGCTCTCTCTGTGGAGTCTGTCATCCATCTCTCTGTGGAGTCTGTCATCGCTCTCTCTGTGGAGTCTGTCATCGCTCTCTCTGTGGAATCGTGCAGTGTTCTCGTTCTGTGCTCTCTGTGTGGCGTCGTCTTCTTCTTGGGTATTGCTGACATCCAATGTATCGACGATCTGCCATGGCATCATGGTATTGGAATCATCTACCATGAGTAGAGCCGTGTTGAGCTTTGCAACCGTGTTGCTGATGCTGTGATCAGCATATCCGAATAGCTCAGCCATGTCTGAGCAGTATTGTGTGTATTGTTCGGTGGACAAATCATCGCTTTTTGTTTCAGAGTTGTTATCGTTCTCTTCACGTTCAATGAACAAATCATCTTCGTGGGTTTCGGATTTGTCATTGTGCTCTTCACTTTGGGTGGTGCAGACTGCTTGTTTCAGGGTGTTGTGAAAGTTATTTTCAACTGCTGGCGTAAGCCCGGGCGTTGTTCTGTCTTTTGAGGTAAGAAAATTGGGTTTTGCAGCTTTACATTTCTTTTTGCTCATTTGCGTGCATTTCCCTTTTAAGTGGGCGTGGTCCGGGTCCTCTGATGTCATGACGCTCATGACGTCATGCGTAGGAATCGATTGCGCATGCGCAACCCGACTTTCCTTTACTGTCCGCTCTTTTCGCATCTGTGCATGCGTGTCTTCTCGCGCATGCGCGCAAGTGTATTTTGCCGTTTTTGAGAAGTGCGCATGTGCGTTCTGGCCGGAACGCTCTCACTCAAGATGGCTGCCAATCAAAAAGTGCTCTTGCATCGAGTGAGATCCTGCCTCTGTCGTGGTGAGTGTTCGCGCCATTTTTACCGATTTTGTTTTCTAGATACTGATGCTGTGTTTGTAAAGACTCACAGTATTGATTTTGTTTTTGTTGATAATAAGCAAGGCATTTTTGTATAGCAGTTTCTAGAGTTAGCTACCTATTTTGTGAAAGTTCTTCCTTCAAGCTTTTGTCAGATAGTCCATAAATTAATTGATCCATTATCATAGTGTCTCTGAAATCAACATAATCACAGCCTTGTGGTATTAACTTGAGATCTGTGATAAAATCAGTGATGGGCCCTCCGTTTCTCTGGCATTTATGACAAGAGTTAAATATTTCTAGCATCTCTCCAGACTGACTCTAACAGTGTTCATCAAATTTTTTTACTTCTAATTTGGTGTTGTCTTCACCTTCTAAGTAATTAAAACAATTATAGATTTCTCTAGCTTCAAACCCTCCTATTGAGAGTAGTAGTGCTATTTTCGTTGCGTCAGAGAGCGTGCTTAAATCATTAGCTGCGATAAATATTTGGAATATCTGTTCAAACTTTTCCAGTTAAATTACCGGTTGTTTCCAGCTGCCCTAGAGGTCCAATGAGTCCCATAGTTAGTCGTCGAGGATCCATTTGCTGCGAAGTCTTCCACAGTCAAATGTCCAGTCTTCTCTTTTTCTTCTCTTTTTGTCTAACCTAATCTAACTAGTTCTGTTAAAGCCACTCAACTGGTACCATGTTTTGTTACCTGTGTGGTAGGTAACATGTGCTGCTCAAACCTTGGTTAGTGATGAGGTCTTTTGAATCTCGATGAAGAAGACTCGAACTCATCCAGTAGTAACAAAAGGTTTATTGAGTAACTACAACAATACTTACATGAGTTCTTTACTTTAACTTTGATACTAGTGATAAGGTTAACAAGATCTAACTACGGTAACTATATGTAACTCCACTAGCCATCTGAACTAGTCTGCTGTTGCCCTGGTCACAGTACACCCAGGAGAGAGAGAGAGAGAGAGACCCAATGTGGTTGTCTTTTATACCCCTGTTGGTCCGGCCCTCTAGTGATCATGTGGTGCTACTGATTACACATTACCCCTTGAGTACATGCACATATAGAGATCACTACAAGCGTGGACTGGATGGCCTCGTCCTCTGCCGGGATGAATGTTTAGAGCAGTAAACGTTTATTCAGCCTGGTTGTAGGCGGGCGATTTGGAGACTGCGAGAGGGAGCGAGAGAGAGAGAGAGAGAGAGGTCGGGAATAATTGAGCGATTTCCGTTTGAGAAGGCCTTCGATGCTGCTGGCGTCTGCAAAGCTGCAAAATTTACAGAAAGCGCCCAGTAATTTGGAAGGAGAACGGCGTATCGCGTGCATCTCAAATCTCCCCATCAGCATCTTCTCGTTGTGTTGGTTAAGTCTTCTGCGACGCGTGATGTTTGAAGCACAGAATGCCCTGGCAATCTGAAAATTGACTGCACCATCTAAACAGATCAGGATGTGTGGTTTGGTGCTTCAGTGAATTTAGGTCAAATCACCAAAAGGCTTCAGCGCGAATGGAGATCATTTGACCCACTGCATCTGTGCGGCCCCCCAGCAAATCCCAATCTCCCGTCGCCCCTTGGCCTTTCTACTTGTTGTCCTGACACGTCTTTTTTCCTCTTCCGCTGACGATCCAACTCTCTTTCGAACGCCTGGCTCGAATCTGCCGCCGTCCCACATCAGCCTGAGCACCTTGGGTCAAACCTCCCCTCGAACCTTCTCTTCCCTAAGCAGGGCATTCCCAAATTCCCCGATCCATCCAGCTGACCGGAGTCCCTCATCCCCGGGATCACGGTAGCACAGTGGTTAGCACGGCTGCTTCACAGCGCCAGGGTCCCGGGTTCGATTCCCGGCTTGGGTCACTGTCTGTGCGGAGTCTGCACGTCCGCCCCGTGTGCGCGTGGGTTTCCTCCGGGAGCGCCGGTTTCCTCCCACAAATCCCAAAAGACATGCTGTTAGGCGAAATGGACATTCTGAATTCTCTCTCTGTGTACCCGAACAGGCGCCGGAATGTGGCGACGAGGGGATTTTCACAGTGTTCATGTAAGCCTACTTGTGACAATAATAAAGATTATTATTATTATCATTCTCGTGAATCTTTCCCTTCTAGACTGTGGTGCAATTTGGACACAAAACAGGGCTTGTAAAGGTTCAGCACAAACTCCTTGCTTTTTTTAAGAGGACTCCGAGGACCCTGTTTTTAAATCACTCTCTCAACCCATCCTATCCATCTTTAATTCTTCTCTCTATAATTCTCTCCCGGGATGTGGGACACCAGCATTTGTCACCCATCCCTAATTGCCCCTCGGGAAGGTGGTGGGTGAGCCGCCATCTTGAGCGGCTGCAGTCCGCGTGGTGTAGGTACACCCACTGTGCTGACAGGGAGGGAGTTCCTGGATTTTGACGACAGTGAAGGAACGGCCGATGTATTTCCCAGTCGGGATGGTGACTCTCGAACCCCTTCGAGAATTGCACCCTTGCCCCTGACTTTCTGTGCTCCCCTGGGTCAGTACTCCGAGTGAGTGATGATGGGGTCTGGTTTCACTTGCGCCTCATTGCGGTCAAGTTAAGATATTGCCTCCCGCTGTCATCACCAGTGAGCAATGGACTCTTGACAAAGATGCAAAAAGTCAATTGCCTTTCGAGGAGTTGCAGCCCTGCCCACGCCCCGAGGGAGGAAGTTGTCGAGGGAGACGGACAATTGGAAAACAAAGTGAGCGGATATTTACTGCACTAACTTTTGACCCAGGCTCACTCTCCCAGTGCCGGTACTGCACACTGACGGGCTCCAGCCTGCAGCCGGGAGTCCCCACTGCCCTGACTCAATGCTAGCCCGAAAAGATGCCACAGCCGCCATTTTGAAGAATGAGCAACAAGGTGGGGGGGTCAGGGGGTTGTGGGGGAGTGGTGCGAGCTCAGGGGGTCGGGGGCAGAGGGTCCGCCTTTGGTGTCCAGGGGCCAATATTTATCCCTTATTCTACGTCACCAAACCAGCTGATCTGAGTCTTTATCACATTACTGCTTGTGGGATCTTACTGTGCCCGAACTGGCTCCCACATTAACCTGCATTGACATCAGTGACTTCAGCAACACTTCATTGGCTGGGACGCAGTCCGGGATGTCCTGAGGGTGTGAAGAGCGATGTATACGCGCTTCCTTTACCCTCCCCATTCCCTCGACCCTCACACCCTCCCCATTCACTCCCTCCCCACAACCTCGCCATTCACTCCCTCCCCACACCCTCCCCACTCCCTCCCCATTCACTCCCTCCCCACACCCTCCCCATTCACTCCCTCCCCACACCCTCCCCATTCACTCCCTCCCCACACCCTCCCCATTCACTCCCTCCCCACACCCTCCCCATTCACTCCCTCCCCACACCCTCCGCACACCCTCCCAATTCACTCCCTCCCCACAACCTCACCACTCACTCACTCCCCACACCCTCGTCCCTCTCACCTTCCCCATTCACTCCCTCCCCACACCCGCCCCATTCACTCCCTCCCCACACCCTCGCCATTCACTCCCTCCCCACACCCTCCCCACAACCTCGCCACTCACTCCCTCCCCACACCCACCCCATTCACTCCCTCCCCACACCCTCCCCATTCCCTCGACCCTCACACCCTCCCCATTCACTCCCTCCCCACAACCTCACCACTCACTCCCTCCCCACACCCTCCCCATTCCCTCGTCCCTCTCACCCTCCCCATTCACTCCCTCCCCACACCCTCCCCATTCACTCCCTCCCCACACCCTCGCCATTCACTCCCTCCCCACACCCTCCCCATTCCCTCATCCCTCTCACCATTCACTCCCTCCCCACACCCTCCCCATTCACTCGCTCCCCACACCCTCGCCATTCACTCCCTCCCCACTCCCTCCCCATTCACTCCCTCACACCCTCCCCATTCACTCCCTCCCCACACCCTCCCCATTCACTCCCTGCCCACACCCTCCCCATTCACTCCCTCCCCACACCCTCCCCATTCACTCCCTCCCCACACCCTCCCCATTCACTCCCTCCCCACACCCTCCCCATTCACTCCCTCCCCACTCCCTCCCCATTCACTCCCTCACACCCTCCCCATTCCCTCGTCCCTCACACCCTCCCCATTCACTCCCTCCCCACACCCTCCCCATTCACTCCCTCCCCACACCCTCCCCATTCACTCCCTCCCCACACCCTCCCCATTCACTCCCTCCCCACACCCTCGCCATTCACTCCCTCCCCACTCCCTCCCCATTCACTCCCTCGCCATTCACTCCCTCCCCACTCCCTCCCCATTCACTCCCTCACACCCTCCCCATTCCCTCATCCCTCTCACCCTCCCCATTCACTCCCTCCCCACACCCTCCCCATTCACTCCCTCCCCACTCCCTCCCATTCACTCCCTCACACCCTCCCCATTCCCTCGTCCCTCACACCCTCCCCATTCACTCCCTCCCCACACCCTCCCCATTCACTTCCTCCCCCTCGCCATTCACTCCCTCCCCATTCACTCCCTCCCCACTCCCTCCACATTCACTCCCTCCCCACTCCCTCCCCACACCCTCCCCATTCCCTCGTCCCTCACACCCTCCCCATTCACTCCCTCCCCACACCCTCCCCATTCACTCCCTCCCCACAACCTTCCCATTCACTCCCTCCCCACTCCCTCCCCATTCACTCCCTCCCCACACCCTCGCCATTCACTCCCTCCCCACTCCCTCCCCATTCACTCCCTCCCCACTCCCTCGCCATTCACTCCCTCCCCATACCCTCGCCATTCACTCCCTCCCCACTCCCTCGCCATTCACTCCCTCCCCACACCCTCACAATCTCCTCGTTCACTCCCTCCCCACATCCTCCCCCCCAACTCCCTTCCTCCCCAAAACGCCCCTCCCCCACACCCTCCTTCCTCACACCGCCCCACTCTCCTCTGGTACGATCCCAGTCCTTCCGCAGCCCCTCATTCCCCCAGCCCCTCTTTCCCTCTCCCCCCCCCTCACTCCCTCCCTCCCACACCCTATCCCACGCCCTCCCTCCCCCCCCTCACTCACTCCCTCCCACACCCTATCCCACTCCCTCCCTGCCCCCGCTTTAAAAGCCCCGTAACCTACCTCAACCCCCCTCCCCCTCCCCCCCCCCCCCACACACCCCTCCACCCCCCGGCTCATTCTTACCCCCTCCCTCCACACCCAGGTTCTCTTCCCTCCCTCACTCCCTCCCTCCCCTGTCGCTGCCTCCAAACCTTCCCAGTTTCTGCCCCGCACCCTCCCTCCCTCCCTCTCCCTTCACCACCCCCCAAATTCCAACCCCCTCCTCCACTCCCACCTTGCTTCCTCACTACCTCCCTCCACACACCCTTGACTCCGCCCCCTCGCTCACTCCGTAATCCTTCCACCCTCCCTCACACCGTCCCTCACTCACTCCATGACCCCTCCGCCCTCCACTCCATTTCTCCCCCTCCTCCCCCGAGGGGCCGTTCTTCGCATTGAGACGAGGTAGGCACGTTTGGACAGTTTAATGCACAATTATTGAGGACAAATGCCAGCGTTAAAATCCTCTCACACATCAAACACATTCAAATAAAGCCGTAGTTTTTTAACAACAGATCTTTAAATAAATTCAATAAAAATAAACCTGACGTATTTTCATACAAAAATCAGTGCAAATTGCAGGAAACCCAGGCTGTTTCGGGTGGGAACACGGGACAGGAACAAACACGTGCAGCAGGGGGAGGGGAATGTGATCCCTATCAATGATCCTTCCCAACTCACGGACTGGTTGCCAGAGTAACATTCACAGGAAGTGACCCGCAGAAAATGGGAAGAGAAAGATCCCACGGACCTGAAAGGTGAATACGTGCATGTCGTAACACTGCGACAGCGAGTGTGTGACAGCGCCTCCTGTCTGTGACAGTGTGTGACAGCGCCTCCTGTCTGTGACAGTGTGTGACAGCGCCTCCTGTCTGTGAGAGCGAGTGTGTGACAGCGCCTCCTGTCTGTGACAGTGTGTGACAGCGCCTCCTGTCTGTGAGAGCGAGTGTGTGACAGCGCCTCCTGTCTGTGACAGTGTGTGACAGCGCCTCCTGTCTGTGAGAGCGAGTGTGTGACAGCGCCTCCTGTCTGTGACAGCGAGTGGTGACAGCGCCTCCTGTCTGTGAGAGCGAGTGTGTGACAGCGCCTCCTGTCTGTGACAGCGAGTGGTGACAGCGCCTCCTGTCTGTGACAGTGTGTGACAGCGTCTCCTGTCTGTGACAGTGTGTGACAGCGCCTCCTGTCTGTGAGAGCGAGTGTGTGACAGCGCCTCCTGTCTGTGACAGTGTGTGACAGCGCCTCCTGTCTGTGACAGTGTGTGACAGCGCCTCCTCTCTGTGAGAGCGAGTGTGTGACAGCGCCTCCTGTCTGTGACAGCGAGTGGTGACAGCGTCTCCTGTCTGTGACAGTGTGTGACAGCGCCTCCTGTCTGTGACAACGAGTGGTGACAGCGTCTCCTGTCTGTGAGAGCGAGTGTGTGACAGCGTCTCCTGTCTGTGACAGTGTGTGACAGCGCCTCCTGTCTGTGAGAGCGAGTGTGTGACAGCGCCTCCTGTCTGTGACAGCGAGTGTGTGACAGCGTCTCCTGTCTGTGACAGTGTGTGACAGCGCCTCCTGTCTGTGACAACGAGTGGTGACAGCGTCTCCTGTCTGTGAGAGCGAGTGTGTGATAGCGTCTCCTGTCTGTGACAGTGTGTGACAGCGCCTCCTGTCTGTGAGAGCGAGTGTGTGACAGCGCCTCCTGTCTGTGACAGCGAGTGGTGACAGCGCCTCCTGTCTGTGAGAGCGAGTGTGTGACAGCGTCTCCTGTCTGTGACAGTGTGTGACAGCGCCTCCTGTCTGTGAGAGCGAGTGTGTGACAGCGCCTCCTGTCTGTGACAGCGAGTGTGTGACAGCGTCTCCTGTCTGTGACAGTGTGTGACAGCGCCTCCTGTCTGTGAGAGCGAGTGTGTGACAGCGCCTCCTGTCTGTGACAGCGAGTGGTGACAGCGTCTCCTGTCTGTGACAGTGTGTGACAGCGCCTCCTGTCTGTGAGAGCGAGTGTGTGACAGCGCCTCCTGTCTGTGACAGTGTGTGACAGCGCCTCCTGTCTGTGACAGCGCCTCCTGTCTGTGAGAGCGAGTGTGTGACAGCGTCTCCTGTCTGTGACAGTGTGTGACAGCGCCTCCTGTCTGTGAGAGCGAGTGTGTGATAGCGCCTCCTGTCTGTGACAGCGAGTGGTGACAGCGTCTCCCGTCTGTGACAGCGAGTGGTGACAGTGCCTCCTGTCTGTGAGAGCGAGTGTGTGACAGCGCCTCCTGTCTGTGACAGTGTGACAGCGCCTCCTGTCTGTGAAAGTGAGTGTGTGACAGCGCCTCCTGTCTGTGACAGCAAGTGTGTGACAGCGCCTCCTGTCTGTGACAGTGTGTGACAGCGCCTCCTGTCTGTGACAGTGTGTGACAGCGCCTCCTGTCTGTGACAGTGTGTGACAGCGCCTCCTGTCTGTGAAAGTGAGTGTGTGACAGCGCCTCCTGTCTGTGACAGCGAGTGGTGACAGCGACTCCTGTCTGTGACAGCGAGTGGTGACAGCGCCTCCTGTCTGTGACAACGAGTGGTGACAGCGCCTCCTGTCTGTGAGAGCGAGTGTGTGACAGCGCTTCCTGTCTGTGATAGTGTGTGACAGCGCCTCCTGTCTGTGAAAGTGAGTGAGTGACAGCACCTCCTGTCTGTGACAGTGTGTGACAGCGCCTCCTGTCTGTGACAGTGTGTGACAGCGCCTCCTGTCTGTGAGAGCGAGCGTGTGACGGCGCCTCCTGTCTGTGACAGCGAGTGGTGACAGCGCCTCCTGTCTGTGACAGCGAGTGGTGACAGCGCCTCCTGTCTGTGACAGCAAGTGGTGACAGTGCCTCCGGTCTGTGAGAGCGAGCGTGTGACAGCGTCTCCTGTCTGTGAGAGCGAGTCTGTCCTGGTTAACCCTTCCCAATATTCCTTTAAATCCAATACAAGCACCCCTTAATCAGAGACCACCAATCCCGTCAGTTTCCAGGGATCTCTGACAATAAAAGTCGGCAACTAGTTCGGGATGTCAGTAATCACCTCACTGATTGGAGTCGGTTAACAGCTGGGATTGGCTCCCCCTCGCTCCAGAATCTAACCCAGCCCCTGGGACCCGTGGCATTTTTTCCGGTGAATTCTGTAAGCTTCCATTCTCGCTTTATCCCCAAGCTTCGACGAATAATTCAATGACTGCAAAAGAGTAGGCGCCAGCGTCTGCAGCTATTCCGCAAGGGGGTTCATCACCAGGGTGATAACTCCATGCGGTCTCGAGTGCATGGAGAGGAGCTCAGTGGGTGTAGGTTGTCAAAGTCTGTGAAAGGCCCAGAGCGTTCAGGTAAAAGTGCAACCATTAAGGTTCTAACATTGTGGAGAAAGGTTTGCGTTCAGCCATTCTGTCGTCTTCTAGATCTGCAAGCTTTAAGCATCTGTCCAGTCACGATGTTCGGCAGGGTGGGTGGGTGGCAGGGGGGGTGGGAATGCGGCTCCGGTAGGACAAAGTGAGAAGATGGGAAAAATATCTCGTCGAATGCGTGCGAGGGCAGTAAATGCCCGCCACCTCTCGCTCTGCAAAGACTTTCGTGGATCACTTTATTCTGAAACATTCCGGAATCCATTGAAGTTCCCGCGTTCTCCACGCCTTTCGTCACTTTGCCGCCGTACAGGCCTGCCTGCATGCTGAAAGGGTCCTCGACTTCCGAGACTTCCTCCGTTTAACATTCCTGCCTCGGCGTCCCTCCGCCCTGGAGATTGGAGTAGCACAGAAGGGTCACGGTACCTAATCAAAAAAAAAAAAGGGGGCTTGATGTTAAAAATCGGCAGTTTAATCCTTGGACTGCAGGCAGACCCCTCCCCCGAATATTGCAGAAAAGACGATTGTTTTACAGTCACCGTAATCAAGACTAGCTTTTTAATTCTAGATTTAATCAACAAATGAAATTTAATTTTCTGTAGCTATGGCGGGGATTTGAACTCAAATCTCAAGGATTATTATCCCAGTAATATAACCACTCAGCTAAAAAGCCCCTCACCCCCCAACAATGGCTGCATCCAGTACCCACCACATTCCACCATCTTCCAAATCAAGCTCCCTCGGGTTTGTCGCGTTGGGTACTCTGCTACACAGACGAACCAACACGGTTGCGGATGGTACAACTCAGTTTTATTACTAACAATAACAACATCTGTAAACTGGTTACTGTGGTTCGTTCATTACCCTCTAACCTGTGGACCTAGCCCTAACACTATCTTGGAGAAGCACTCAGCACTTGGTGAATGTCTGAGTGGCTTGCTGTGAGCTCTGTGCCCTGAGCTGTCTCCTGCTGGAATGAGTGGGAAGCGTTGTGTTCCCCGTTTTATAGTGTGTATGCTCTTGCCTGTGATTGGCTGTGATGTTGTGTGTGTATTGATTGGTCCGTTGATCTGTCCATCAGTGTGTATGTGTGTTTGCACCATGATGTTTATCTGAATATCATGACAGGGTTTATTTCATCTCCAGTCACAACCTGCCGACCCGTTCCCTCCCTACCTGAAGTGCGGTTCTGCCTGAAGACCGGTTTCCTTGGAGGAACGAGCCAGTACTCTCTCCAAACCGAAGTGACCCAGACGAAGGCGGTGGCAGCTGTGACAATTAGTGCCAGGAACAGGCCCACGTGCCACCTGGAACCACCTGAGGTCCATTCCGAGCGGCCGCTCACCTCCGGCCCCCTCTTCCTTGCTGTCGTGGAGCCTGTCAAAACACCAACGCGGGTGAATTTTTAATGAAACCTGTCGGGTACATTTCCATAATTAAAAGAGAAAAGGCTGCACCGGCTGGAAATCTGACACAGAAAGCTGGAAAATCCCAGCGGGTCTGCAGCACCCGGGGACAGAGAAAACGGAATTAACGTTTCGAGGTCGTGTGGCTTGTCTTCCGATACAACGTGCCCACGATGCCCGCCTTCGATCTCCCAGGGAAGCCTGACACAAACTGCAGGAACAAGCACCTCCTCTTCAGTGGATCAGCTCCGAAAGAGGGTGAAATGGACCCGGAACGGGAACTCTATTTTCTGTCACTCTCCACAGGCCCTCAGCCTAGATTTTCCGACTTTCATAGAACATACAATGCAGAAGGAGGCCATTCGGCCCATCGAGTCTGCACCGACCCACTTAAGCCCTCACATCCCCGTAACCCAATTACCCCCCCCCCTAACCTTTTTGGGCACTAAGGGCAATTTAGCACGGCCAAACCACCTGACCTGCACGTCTTTGGACTGTGGGAGGAAACCGGAGCACCCGGAGGAAACCCACGCAGACACGGGGAGAACGTGCAGACTCCGCACAGACAGTGACCCAAGTCGGGAATCGAGCCTGGGACCCTGCCGAGGTGAAGCCACAGTGCTAACCACTGTGCTACCGTGCCCTCCTCTAACCTAATAATAAAACCCATTGGTGTGAGGTAAGTACCATATTTTATTATTGTTATTTTTTAAAAAATTTAATTTAGTTGTTAGCCAGATCTTGGTAGAAAGTTAGAGGGATGGCAGGGAAGGGAGTGCAATGTTCCTCCTGCAGGATGTTTGAGGTGAGGGATGCCGTTAGTGTCCCTGCTGATTTTACCTGCAGGAAGTGCTGCCATCTCCAGATCCTCCAAGACCGACTTAGGGAACTGGAGCTGGAGTTGGAAGAACTTCGGATCATTCGGGAGGCAGAGGGGGGTCATAGATAGCAGCTTCAGGGAATTAGTTACACCAAAGATTGGAGATAGATGGGTAACTGTAAGAGGGACTGGGAAAAAGCAGTCAGTGCAGGGATCCCCTGCGGTCGTTCCCCTGAGAAACAAGTATACCGCTTTGGATACTTGTGGGGGGGGGGACTTACCAGGGGTAAGCCATGGGGTACGGGCCTCTGGCACGGAGTCTGTCCCTGTTGCTCAGAAGGGAAGGGGGGAGAGGAGCAGAGCATTAGTAATTGGGGACTCGATAGTCACGGGCACAGATAGGAGATTTTGTGGGAGCGTGAGAGACTCACGTTTGGTATGTTGCCTCCCAGGTGCAAGGGTACGTGATGTCTCGGATCGTGTTTTCCGGGTCCTTAAGGGGGAGGGGGAGCAGCCCCAAGTCGTGGTCCACATTGGCACTAACGACATAGGTAGGAAAGGGGACAAGGATGTCAGGCAGGCTTTCAGGGAGCTAGGATGGAAGCTCAGAACTAGAACAAACAGAGTTGTTATCTCTGGGTTGTTGCCCGTGCCACGTGATAGTGAGATGAGGAATAGGGAGAGAGAGCAATTAAACACGTGGCTACAGGGATGGTGCAGGCGGGAGGGATTCAGATTTCTGGATAACTGGGGCTCTTTCTGGGGAAGGTGGGACCTCTACAGACAGGATGGTCTACATCTGAACCTGAGGGGCACAAATATCCTGGGGGGGAGATTTGTTAGTGCTCTTTGGGGGGGTTTAAACTAATGCAGCAGGGGCATGGGAACCTGGATTGTAGCTTTAGGGTAAGGGAGAATGAGAGTATAGAGGTCAGGAGCACAGATTTGACGTCGCAGGAGGGGGCCAGTGTCCAGGTAGGTGGTTTGAAGTGTGTCTACTTCAATGCCAGGAGTATACGAAATAAGGTAGGGGAACTGGCAGCATGGGTTGGTACCTGGGACTTCGATGTTGTGGCCATTTCGGAGACATGGGTAGAGCAGGGACAGGAATGGTTGTTGCAGGTTCCGGGGTTTAGGTGTTTTAGTAAGCTCAGAGAAGGAGGCAAAAGAGGGGAGGTGTGGCGCTGCTAGTCAAGAGCAGTATTACGGTGGCGGAGAGGATGCTAGATGGGGACTCTTCTTCCGAGGTAGTATGGGCTGAAGTTAGAAACAGGAAAGGAGAGGTCACACTGTTGGGAGTCTTCTATAGGCCTCCAAATAGTTCTAGGGATGTAGAGGAAAGGATGGCGAAGATGATCCTGGATAAGAGCGAAAGTAACAGGGTAGTTATTATGGGAGACTTTAACTTTCCAAATATTGACTGGAAAAGATATAGTTCAAGTACATTAGATGGGTCGTTTTTTGTACAGTGTGTGCAGGAGGGTTTCCTGACACAATACGTTGACAGGCCAACAAGAGGCGAGGCCACGTTGGATTTGGTTTTGGGTAATGAACCAGGCCAGGTGTTGGATTTGGAGGTAGGAGAGCACTTTGGGGACAGTGACCACAATTCGGTGACGTTTACGTTAATGATGGAAAGGGATAAGTATACACCGCAGGGCAAGAGTTATAGCTGGGGGAAGGGCAATTATGATGCCATTAGACGTGACTTGGGGGGGATAAGGTGGAGAAGTAGGCTGCAAGTGTTGGGCACACTGGATAAGTGGAGCTTGTTCAAGGATCAGCTACTGCGTGTTCTTGATAAGTATGTACCGGTCAGGCAGGGAGGAAGGCGTCGAGCGAGGGAACCGTGGTTTACCAAAGAAGTGGAATCTCTTGTTAAGAGGAAAAAGGAGGCCTATGTGAAGATGAGGTGTGAAGTTTCAGTTGGGGCGATGGATAGTTACAAGGTAGTGAGGAAGGATCTAAAGAGAGAGCTAAGACGAGCAAGGAGGGGACATGAGAAATATTTGGCAGGTAGGATCAAGGAAAACCCAAAAGCTTTCTATAGGTATGTCAGGAATAAGCGAATGACTAGGGAAAGAGTAGGACCAGTCAAGGACAGGGATGGGAAGTTGTGTGTGGAGTCTGAAGAGATAGGTGAGATACTAACTGAATATTTTTCGTCAGTATTCACTCAGGAAAAAGATAATGTTGTGGAGGAGAATGCTGAGACCCAGGCTAATAGAATAGATGGCATTGAGGTACGTAGGGAAGAGGTGTTGGCAATTCTGGACAGGCTGAAAATAGATAAGTCCCCGGGTCCTGATGGGATTTATCCTAGGATTCTCTGGGAGGCCAGGGAAGATATTGCTGGACCTTTGGCTTTGATTTTTATGTCATCATTGGCTACAGGAATAGTGCCAGAGGACTGGAGGATAGCAAATGTGGTCCCTTTGTTCAAAAAGGGGAGCAGAGACAACCCCGGCAACTATAGACCGGTGAGCCTCACATCTGTAGTGGGTAAAGTCTTGGAGGGGATTATAAGAGACAAGATTTATAATCATCTAGATAGGAATAATATGATCAGGGATAGTCAGCATGGCTTTGTGAAGGGTAGGTCATGCCTCACAAACCTTATCGAGTTCTTTGAGAAGGTGACTGAACAGGTAGACGAGGGTAGAGCAGTTGATGTGGTGTATATGAATTTCAGCAAAGCATTTGATAAGGTTCCCCACGGTAGGCTATTGCGGAAAATACGGAGGCTGGGGATTGAGGGTGATTTAGAGATGTGGATCAGAAATTGGCTAGCTGAAAGAAGACAGAGGGTGGTGGTTAATGGGAAATGTTCAGAATGGAGTTTAGTTACAAGTGGAGTACCACAAGGATCTGTTCTGGGGCCGTTGCTGTTTGTCATTTTTATCAATGACCTAGAGGAAGGCGCAGAAGGGTGGGTGAGTAAATTTGCAGACGATACTAATGTCGGTGGTGTTGTCGATAGTGTGGAAGGATGTAGCAGGTTACAGAGGGATATAGATAAGCTGCAGAGCTGGGCTGAGAGGTGGCAAATGGAGTTTAATGTAGAGAAGTGTGAGGTGATTCACTTTGGAAGGAATAACAGGAATACGGAATATTTGGCTAATGGTAAAGTTCTTGGAAGTGAGGATGAGCAGAGGGATCTAGGTGTCCATGTACATAGATCCCTGAAAGTTGCCACACAGGTTGATAGGGTTGTGAAGAAGGCCTATGGAGTGTTGGCCTTTATTGGTAGAGGGATTGAGTTCCGGAGTCAGGAGGTCATGTTGCAGCTGTACAGAACTCTGGTACGGCCGCATTTGGAGTATTGCGTACAGTTCTGGTCACCGCATTATAGGAAGGACGTGGAGGCTTTGGAGCGGGTGCAGAGGAGATTTACCAGGATGTTGCCTGGTATGGAGGGAAAATCTTATGAGGAAAGGCTGATGGACTTGAGGTTGTTTTCGTTGGAGAGAAGAAGGTTAAGAGGAGACTTAATAGAGGCATACAAAATGATCAGGGGGTTGGATAGGGTGGACAGTGAGAGCCTTCTCCCGCGGATGGAAATGGCTGGCACGAGGGGACATAGCTTTAAACTGAGGGGTAATAGATATAGGACAGAGGTAGGTTCTTTACGCAAAGAGTGGTGAGGCCGTGGAATGCCTTACCTGCAACAGTAGTGAACTCGCCAACATTGAGGGCATTTCAAAGTTTATTGGATAAACATATGGATGATAATGGCATAGTGTAGGTTAGATGGCTTTTGTTTCGGTGCAACATCGTGGGCCGAAGGGCCTGTACTGCGCTGTATCGTTCTATGTTCTATGTTCTATGAAGTGATTCAATTCTTTGTGGAATACAGCGGAAGACAGGTTAAACAAAAAACGATGGGCAGAATTTGTTCCAGTGACATTAGAGGTCAGCAGCCAAATCTCATCGGCGAATAAGAATCAGAGACAAGGTGAGAATCTTCATTTTTTACACACAGCGCGTTGCTGTGGTCTGGAAGCTGCTGCCTGAAGAGTCGGCGGAAACACATTCAACAGGAACTTTCAAAAGGGGAACAGGAGAGATAGCTGGAGTGGAAACAACTTGCGAGGTGATTGAGGACGAACGAGAGGGAGAGGGACAGGGTCTAATTTGATGCTACTACAAAGAGCCAGCACAGATATGATGGAAGAAGAGCCTCCGTCTGCACTTTATCCAATATACACAGGAGCTGTTATTCTCTATAATATACACAGGGACTGTTATTCTGTATAATATACACAGGGGCTGTTATTCTCTATAATATACACAGAGACTGTTATTCTCTATAATATACACAGGGCTGTTATTCTCTATAATATACACACAGACTGTTATTCTCTATAATATACACAGAGACTGTTATTCTCTATAATATACACAGAGGCTGTTATTCTCTATAATATACACAGGAGCTGTTATTCTCTATAATATACACAGGGGCTGTTATTCTCTATAATATACACAGAGGCTGTTATTCTCTATAATATACACAGGGCTGTTATTCTCTATAATATACACAGGGCTGTTATTCTCTATAATATACACAGGGCTGTTATTCTCTATAATATACACAGGAGCTGTTATTCTCTATAATATACACAGAGACTGTTATTCTCTATAATATACACAGGAGCTGTTATTCTCTATAATATACACAGAGACTGTTATTCTCTATAATATACACAGGGACTGTTATTCTCTATAATATACACAGGGAATGTTGTTCTCTATAATATACACAGAGACTGTTATTCTCTATTAAAAACACAGGGACTGTTATTCTCTATAATATACACAGGGGCTGTTATTCTCTATAATATACACAGGGACTGTTATTCTCTTTAGATACACAGGGACTGCTATTCTCTATAAAATACACAGGGACTGTTATTCTCTATAATATACACGGGGACTGTTATTCTCTATAATATACACAGACTGTTATTCTCTATAATATACACGGGGACTGTTATTCTCTATAATATACACGGGGACTGTTATTCTATATAATATACACAGGGACTGCTATTCTCTATAAAATACACAGGGACTGTTATTCTCTATAATATACACGGGGACTGTTATTCTCTATAATATACACAGGGACTGTTATTCTCTATAATATACACAGAGACTGTTATTCTCTATAATATACACGGGGACTGTTATTCTCTATAATATACACAGACTGTTATTCTCCATAATATACACAGATACTGTTATTCTCTATAATATAAACAGAGACTGTTATTCTCTATAATATACACAGAGACTGTTATTCTCTATAATATACACGGGGACTGTTATTCTCTATAATATTCACAGACTGTTATTCTCCATAATATACACAGAGACTGTTATTCTCTATAATATACACGGGGACTGTTATTCTCTATAATATACACAGACTGTTATTCTCTATAATATACACGGGGACTGTTATTCTCTACAATATACACAGGGACTGCTATTCTCTATAAAATACACAGGGACTGTTATTCTCTATAATATACACGGGGACTGTTATTCTCTATAATATACACAGGGACTGTTATTCTCTACAATATACACAGAGGCTGTTATTCTCTATAATATACACAGGGGCTGTGTTATTCTCTATAATATACACAGGGACTGTTATTCTCTTTCATATACACAGGGACTGCTATTCTCTATAAAATACACAGGGACTGTTATTCTCTGTAATATACACGGGGACTGTTATTCTCTATAATATACACAGACTGTTATTCTCTATAATATACACGGGGACTGTTATTCTCTATAATATACACAGACTGTTATTCTCTATAATATACACAGACTGTTATTCTCTATAATATACACACAGACTGTTATTCTCTATAATATACACACAGACTGTTATTCTCTATAATATACACACAGACTGTTATTCTCTATAATATACACAGACTGTTATTCTCTATAATATACACAGGGACTGTTATTCTCTATAATATACACAGACTGTTATTCTCTATAATATACACAGACTGTTATTCTCTATAATATACACACAGACTGTTATTCTCTATAATATACACAGACTGTTATTCTCTATAATATACACAGACTGTTATTCTCTATAATATACACAGACTGTTATTCTCTATAATATACACAGGGACTGTTATTCTCTATAATATACACAGACTGTTATTCTCTATAATATACACAGACTGTTATTCTCTATAATATACACAGACTGTTATTCTCTATAATATACACAGGGACTGTTATTCTCTATAATATACACAGACTGTTATTCTCTATAATATACACAGACTGTTATTCTCTATAATATACACAGGAAAATTAGTGCCTTACTGGGGCTGTCGATGACTCCGACTGTTCTGGTTTCTTCCATCTCCTGTTCATTAAGAGGGGGCGTCATTGTTGAGGCTATGATATTCACAGGATGATGGCTTGTTCTGAGTGTGGTTTCTGCCCAGCTCTTTGTTGTATCGTCCTCATGTGGCAACTGGGCTGTGCTGGAAGGAGCAGCCGTTGTCTGAATGGTTGAGGGTCTCTCTTGTCCGTCTAGCCCTGTCCGAGCCGGGGCCGAGGTACCCGCCGTCTGGGATCCTCCGTATGTTTGGGCATGGGTTAGTGCAGTTGATGGGGGCAGCGTGGGACTCATTGTGTCTTCTCTCTGGCGCCCAGGCAGAGGTTGGGCAGCGGAACTGGATGTTTGGGGTGTTCCATGCCCTTGGGCATCGGTTGATGGGGGAGAAACTGGCACTGAGGGAAGGGATGTTCCACCGTCTTGCCCTGGCAGAGCTGTGGTGGTCAAAGTGGGCATTACAGGCCCTGGTGAAGGCGTCGACTCCCCGGGCGAGGATGTTGGGTGGGCCGTTCCTTTCCCTTTTCCTGTGCCCTGTTTTGACCCACTCTGGAAGTCCATCGAAGGAGTGTCCTGTGGAGCTCCTGAGAAAGGAATAAGGTGATGTTAACAACCCTGTTCATTTTCACATTTACACATTTGACGAACCCTTTCAAATCGAACCCTGTCAAACGCTGAAAGAGCGGCATTTCCACCAAACCAGACACTTGCCTTGCCTATAGGCTGATAATTGTCAATCACTCTAGCACAGAGTCCGTCGCTGGCTATTCGCTCTTGGCACTCGCGGGGTTAATGAGCCCCAACAAGGAGTCAAACTCTTCCATCCCGCCTCCCATTGCCACTATCGCTTGCCACAGGCCCTCTCCTTCGGGAAATGTAGGCCGGGATACTCCGCCGCCAGTCCGCCCCGCTCCCGCAGCGAGCGAGGACGCAGAATCTGGCCGCGCCATTCGTTGGCAGCGAGGTTCTCAACTCCCGCCGCTTGTCAATGGGGTTTGCCATTGAGGCCCCCGCCACGCCCCCGGGAAACCCACGGGCGGCGGGGTGCGCTGCCAACGGGACCAGAGGATTCCGCCACTGGCAAACACAGCGCTGTCAAGAAACACGCGACTGAGGGGCCCGAGAATCCAGCCCCATTCCTCAAATAAGATGGGGAACAAATAGACGATGAACCAACCCAATCTTTACAAATCTCATCGTGAGGAAATCATTGAGAATTCACTGAACTCAAAATCAGAACACAATGGATTTCATAACAAAACGCAGAGCACAATAGAACCTTTGTTTCCATCCTGGAATCCCGAGGCTCCAGCCTGAATCGCCAGGGGTCATGGGTTCAATTCCCACCACGGCAGCTGGTGGAACTTAAAACTCAATCAATAAAATCTGGAATCGAAAGCGAGTCTTAGTCATGGTCGACCATCACCGATCGTTTTTTTAAAAAAAAACATCTGGTTCACTAATGTCCTCGAGGGAAGGAAATCTGCCGTCCTTATCGGGTCTGGCCTACACATGACTCCAGACTCACAGCAATGTTGTCTTCACTGCCCCTCTGAAATGGCCCAGTGAGCATTTGGTTGCACTTTTTTTCAGATACATTAAAGTTACGCATGGACACTAGTTTCTAAATGTTTGTTAACAAGAACTTTAACATGTCAATCACAAAATCTCCACGCTTATGTTTAAAGTAGCCTCTGTGGTGCCTGATTCAATGCCGGGACTTAACTTACGTCATTTACCAGATTCACATGATCAAACACAGATTAACTGAACCATTGAACACAACTTAGAACATAGAACATAGAACAATACAGCGCAGTACAGGCCCTTCGGCCCACGATGTTGCACCGAAACAAAAGCCATCTAACCTACACTATACCATTATCATCCATATGTTTATCCAATAAACTTTTAAATGCCCTCAATGTTGGCGAGTTCACTACTGTAGCAGGTAAGGCATTCCACGGCCTCACTACTCTTTGCGTAAAGAACCTACCTCTGACCTCTGTCCTATATCTATTACCCCTCAGTTTAAAGTTATGTCCCCTCGTGCCAGCCATTTCCATCCGCGGGAGAAGGCTCTCACTGTCCACCCTATCCAACCCCCTAATCAGCCTTTTCAGAGTTAACCACAATGCTGTGTGGGTCTGGAGCCACATGTAGGCCAAACCACATAAGGATGGCAGATTTCATTCCCTAAAGGACATTCGTGAACCAGATGGGTTTTTACGACAATAGTTTCATAATCATCCAGAGTTTTATTGAATTCAGATTTCACCATCTGCTGGGGCGGGATTTGAACCCAGGTTCCCAGAGCATTACCCTGGGTCTCTGAATTACTAGTCCAATGACAATATCACCAAGTCACTGTCTCCCTACGTGCTACAGTCAAAGTGTGATGGAATTTTGAGAGAAGAAAACTTATCTTTTTAAGGTACGTTTTTGTTTGTAAGATTAAAATATTAACTTGCTTTGAACCTGTGGTATGCGGTAAGTTTGCTGATTTTGCTGTTTGTGCCGAATGCGATCTTTGGGCTAATTGTCACGGAATCCTTACAGTGCAGATGGAGGCCATTCGGCCCATCGAGTCTGCACCGACCCCCTGAAAGAGCACCCCCACCTCGGCCCACTCCCCTCCCCCTATCCCCACAATCCCATAACCCCACCAAATCTGCACATCCCCGGGCCCTAAAGGGCAATTTAGCACAGCCAATCTACCTAACAGCACGTCATTCAGGGCTTGTGGGAGGAAACTGGAGCACCCGGAGGAAACCCGCGCAGACACGGAGGGAGAGCGAGTGGAGTCCGCACAGACAGTCACCCGGGTCCGGAATCGAACCCGGGTCCCTGGTGCTGTGAGGCAACAGTGCTAACTGCTGCACCGCCGTTCCTGACACTCAGTAACAGACACTGCTACGCCACAGCGGAAGCGTTCACCTATCAAAACAGGATGTTAACCCACAATTATCTTTTTGATCTCTCGCTTGTCTTCTCTGTCTTGCCAAAGGCTACGATGGTGAGAATGTTCTCACGTCAGTAAGCGAAAAGGTGACCTGCATTTTCCAAAACAATGTCAAATCTCTTCAGGTACTTGGATAGTACGAAGATTGCGTCATCATTTGGATTAAGGCTGGGAGCTGTCTATCTTTACTGATAAGGTGCCTTTTGTTGTGCTATGTACTCTGGGATAACACAGGCCGCAACTCGCTGCAGCTCTGACCAAAAGATACTCCAAACTTTGAGGTAAGTTCACTGTGATTTATTGAACCATTAGCACAGTTCTCTATGAGTTCGACTCTCCTGCTAATCTTGCTCCAGTAACTCAGTCTAACTAACCAGTCTGCTCTAAGCCACGTGGTGGGTGTGATGCTTCGGATCTGCCCCTGTCCTACTCTCTAAGTGTCGCCTGTGGAAAGAGACAGAGCGTGTGTGCCCTGTCCTTATATATGGGTTGCGTAATGCCCCCTTGTGGTAATCTCACCTCTGGGTGTCTTGACTGCCCATTGGTCGTGTCTATGTGGTCATTAGCTGTATGTCTGCATGTCATGAGTGCTCCCTCTAGTGTTTACTTAGTCGTAGTGTATTTACATTAACCCCTTGTGTATTTACAGTGATGCATATCACCACACACCTCAGTCCTGAGTGTCTGACCCCTTGTTCTGGACCCTCCAGCCGAGGGAACCAGCCACTCTGTGCCTGCCGAGCTCTTCACGGTTGTTACTTAAATGTCAATAAACTGCAGAAGGTGTTGGCCCGCATCCTACTCAGTCTCCCCTCAAAGGCCTACCCCATCGCGCAGGAGTAGCCAGGCCTCCTAGGCAGCCAAGGCCCCAGTGCCTGCCGCTCATCCAAGCGACCGACGGCGAACCACGCAATGAGGGGACAGCTCGAACATGTGTAGACATCCACAACCCCACGGTGCTATCAAAATGCAAGACTTTCTTGACGAAATGTGTTTGCGACCCTAACCCCATCACCACGTCAAGAGGGATCCTGCCCACCGAGAGCTCTGTTCCGCTGACCAGGACTAAGAGTCTTACCTGCAGATCTGGCATCAACGGCCTTCTTCATTTCCTGCGCCTTGCTGGGCAACAAACAGACTGTAGAATTGTCGACCATTGTAAATCTGTGATGTGGAAACAGAGGGAAATGCATCAAACTGGATCAAAGATCGATTAACATGGCTGCGACCAACAGGGTAATCTGACGGAGGAGTTTCAAATTGTTTGAAAGCATTGAGTCAGACAGAGAAAAATCTTCTGGTTGGGATAATCCAGTGTTGCAGTGACAGACCCATCCCCACCAGTACTGTACCCCAGTGTTATACAGTGACAGACCCATCCCCACCAGTACTGTACCCCAGTGTTATACAGTGACAGACCCGTCCCCACCAGTACTGTACCCCAGTATTATACAGTGACAGACCCGTCCCCACCAGTACTGTACCCCAGTGTTATACAGTGACAGACCCATCCCCGCCAGTACTGTACCCCAGTGTTATACAGTGACAGACCCGGCCCCACCAGTACTGTACCCCAGTGTTATACAGTGACAGACCCCTCCCCACCAGTACTGTACCCCAGTGTTATACAGTGACAGACCCGGCCCCACCAGTACTGTACCCCAGTGTTATACAGTGACAGACCCGTCCCCACCAGTACTGTACCCCAGTGTTATACAGTGACAGACCCATCCCCGCCAGTACTGTACCCCAGTGTTATACAGTGACAGACCCGTCCCCACCAGTACTGTACCCCAGTGTTATACAGTGACAGACCCGGCCCCACCAGTACTGTACCCCAGTGTTATACAGTGACAGACCCGTCCGCACCAGTACTGTACCCCAGTGTTATACAGTGACAGACCCGTCCCCACCAGTCCTGTACCCCAGTATTATACAGTGACAGACCCGTCCCCACCAGTACTGTACCCTAGTGTTATACAGTGACAGACCCGTCCCCACCAGTACTGTACCCCAGTATTATACAGTGACAGACCCGTCCCCACCAGTACTGTACCCCAGTGTTATACAGTGACAGACCCGGCCCCACCAGTACTGTACCCCAGTGTTATACAGTGACAGACCCGTCCCCACCAGTACTGTACCCCAGTGCTATACAGTGACAGACCCATCCCCGCCAGTACTGTACCCCAGTGTTATACAGTGACAGACCCGTCCCCACCAGTACTGTACCCCAGTGTTATACAGTGACAGACCCGGCCCCACCAGTACTGTACCCCAGTGTTATACAGTGACAGACCCGTCCCCACCAGTACTGTACCCCAGTGTTATACAGTGACAGACCCGTCCCCACCAGTACAGTACCCCAGTGTTATACAGTGACAGACCCGTCCCCACCAGTACTGTACCCCAGTGTTATACAGTGACAGACCCGTCCCCACCAGTACTGTATCCCAGTGTTATACAGCGACAGACCTGTCCCCACCAGTACTGTACCCCAGTGTTATACAGTGACAGACCCGTCCCCACCAGTACTGTATCCCAGTGTTATACAGTGACAGACCCGTCCCCACCAGTACTGTATCCCAGTATTATACAGTGACAGACCCGTCCCCATCAGTACTGTACCCCAGTATTATACAGTGACAGACCTGTCCCCACCAGTACTGTACCCCTGTGTTATACAGTGACAGACCCGTCCCCACCAGTACTGTACCCCAGTGTTATACAGTGACAGACCCCTCCCCACCAGTACTGTACCCCAGTATTATACAGTGACAGACCCGTCCCCACCAGTACTGTACCCCAGTATTATACAGTGACAGACCCGGCCCCACCAGTACTGTACCCCAGTGTTATACAGTGACAGACCCGTCCCCACCAGTACTGTACCCCAGTGTTATACAGTGACAGACCCATCCCCGCCAGTACTGTACCCCAGTGTTATACAGTGACAGATCCGTCCCCACCAGTACTGCACCCCAGTGTTATACAGTGACAGACCCGTCCCCACCAGTACTGTACCCCAGTGTTATACAGTGAACGACCCGTCCCCACCAGTACTGTACCCCAGTGTTATACAGTGACAGACCCGTCCCCTCCAGTACTGTACCCCAGTGTTATACAGTGAACGACCCGTCCCCACCAGTACTGTACCCCAGTGTTATACAGTGACAGACCCGTCCCCTCCAGTACTGTACCCCAGTGTTACACAGTGACAGACCCGTCCCCACCAGTACTGTACCCCAGTGTTATACAGTGACAGATCCGTCCCCACCAGTACTGCACCCCAGTGTTATACAGTGAACGACCCGTCCCCACCAGTACTGCACCCCAGTGTTGTACAGTGACAGACCCGTCCCCACCAGTACTGCACCCCAGTGTTATACAGTGAACGACCCGTCCCCACCAGTACTGTACCCCAGTGTTGTACAGTGACAGACCCGTCCCCACCAGTACTGTACCCCAGTGTTATACAGTGACAGACCCGTCCCCACCAGTACTGCACCCCAGTGTTATACAGCGACAGACCCGTCCCCACCAGTACTGTACCCCAGTGTTATACAGTGACAGACCCGTCCCCACCAGTACTGTACCCCAGTGTTATACAGTGACAGACCCGTCCCCACCAGTACTGCACCCCAGTGTTATACAGCGACAGATCCGTCCCCACCAGTACTGTACCCCAGTGTACTTACATTAAATACTGGGGACAACGTCCTTGTCCTGGTAAGAGTGTATAACTCTTGATGTAAGCATACTTTTCCTGTGCTAATTGTTGCTTCAGAATAGGAATGCAACAGGTTACCCCCGTGCGTCCTGAGATTCTGCCACTGAAAGCTGTGAAATGGAACACATAGAGACATCGCTGTTGTTGATCAGTATGCACAGTGAGAGGCCGAGACAGTCTGTGATTACCGCAGATATCTGTCCTGGCAATATCTCCGAGAGCTTTGTTTACTCGGAGTGCTCTCGATCCCTGGTCACTTGTTTACCCTGATGTTGGACATCTGGCCAAGATGCAGAAGAGATTTTTTTGCTCTGGCTAATAAAACCCCTCCCCATTTTCTGGGATCCCTACTCTGGAATGGAAATTCGGCTGCAGTAGGAAGCACCCCCCCCCCGCACATCCGACTCTTCGCAAGACAAGGCCAGGGGCTGGACTGTCATTTTTTAATATCTTTCATTTCCTGATTGGGGGGTGCGGGTTTGGGGATGTCGCGTGAGCAGACGGGACGGAGGTGTAAACTGAGGGGGGAGAGGGAGGTGAGAGGAGAAGGGAGGAGGGAGTTGGGGAGGGTGGGGTCAGGGAGGGGGGGGGGTCAGTGAGGGGGGGCAGTGAGGGGGGGTCAGTGAGGGGGGGGACAGTGAGGGGGGGACAGTGAGGGGGGGACAGTGAGGGGGGAGACAGTGAGGGGGGGGGACAGTGAGGGGGGGACAGTGAGGGGGGGGCAGTGAGGGGGGGGCAGTGAGGGGGGGGGCAGTGAGGGGGGGACAGTGAGGGGGGACAGTGAGGGGGGACAGTGAGGGGGGGACAGTGAGGGGGGGACAGTGAGGGGGGGGACAGTGAGGGGGGGGACAGTGAGGGGGGAGACAGTGAGGGGTGCAGTGAGGGGGGGGACAGTGAGGGGGGGGCAGTGAGGGGGGGAAGACAGTGAGGGGGGAGACAGTGAGGGGGGACAGTGAGGGGGGGACAGTGAGGGGGGGCAGTGAGGGGGGGACAGTGAGGGGGGGACAGTGAGGGGGGAGACAGTGAGGGGGGGGCAGTGAGGGGGGGAAGACAGTGAGGGGGGAGACAGTGAGGGGGGACAGTGAGGGGGGGACAGTGAGGGGGGGGCAGTGAGGGGGGGGACAGTGGGGGGGGGCAATGAGGGGGGGGGACAGTGAAGGGGGGGACAGTGAAGGGGGGGACAGTGAGGGGGGGATAGTGAGGGGGGGGGACAGTGAGGGGGGGACAGTGAGGGGGGGGAGACAGTGAGGGGGGGGGACAGTGAGGGGGGGGAGACAGTGAGGGGGGGACAGTGAGGGGGGAGACAGTGAGGGGGGGGGACAGTGAGGGGGGGAGACAGTGAGGGGGGGACAGTGAGGGGGCAGTGAGGGGGGGGACAGTGAGGGGGGAGACAGTGAGGGGGGAGACAGTGAGGGGGGGCAGTGAGGGGGGGACAGTGAGGGGGGGACAGTGAGGGGGGGACAGTGAGGGGGCAGTGAGGGGGGACAGTGAGGGGGGGACAGTGAGGGGGGCAGTGAGGGGGGGGACAGTGAGGGGGGGCAGTGAGGGGGGGACAGTGAGGGGGGGACAGTGAGGGGGGGACAGAGAGGGGGGGCAATGAGGGGGGGGCAGTGAGGGGGGGACAGTGAGGGGGGGACAGTGAGGGGGGCAGTGAGGGGGGGCAGTGAGGGGGGGATGGGGCAGTGAGGGGGGGCAGTGAGGGGGGCAGTGAGGGGGGGACAGTGAGGGGGGCAATGAGGGGGGGCAATGAGGGGGGGACAGTGAGGGGGGCAGTGAGGGGGGGACAGTGAGGGGGGCAGTGAGGGGGGGGATGGGGCAGTGAGGGGGGGGGATGGGGCAGTGAGGGGGGGACAGTGAGGGGGGCGCAGTGTGGGGGGGCAGTGAGGGGGGGGCAGTGAGGGGGGGATGGGACAGTGAGAGGGGGGTATGGGACAGTGAGGGGGGGGTATGGGACAGTGAGGGGGGGGATGGGACAGTGAGAGGGGGGTATGGGACAGTGAGGGGGGGGGGATGGGGCAGTGAGGGGGGGACAGTGAGGGGGGCGCAGTGTGGGGGGGGCAGTGAGGGGGGGCAGTGAGGGGGGGATGGGACAGTGAGAGGGGGGTATGGGACAGTGAGGGGGGGACAGTGAGGGGGGCGCAGTGTGGGGGGGCAGTGAGGGGGGGACAGTGAGGGGGGCGCAGTGAGGGGGGGCAGTGAGGGGGGGCAGTGAGGGGGGGCAGTGAGGGGGGGCAGTGAGGGGGGGCAGTGAGGGGGGGCAGTGAGGGGGGGGCAGTGAGGGGGGGGACAGTGAGGGGGGGCAGTGAGGGGGGGACAGTGAGGGGGGCAGTGAGGGGGGGACAGTGAGGGGGGGCAGTGAGGGGGGGACAGTGAGGGGGGCAATGAGGGGGGGCAATGAGGGGGGCAGTGAGGGGGGGACAGTGAGGGGGGCGCAGTGTGGGGGGGGCAGTGAGGGGGGGCAGTGAGGGGGGGCAGTGAGGGGGGGCAGTGAGGGGGGGCAGTGAGGGGGGCGTGTGGGGGGCGCAGTGTGGGGGGGGGCAGTGAGGGGGGGATGGGGCAGTGAGGGGGGGATGGGGCAGTGAGGGGGGGGACAGTGAGGGGGGGCGCAGTGTGGGGGGGGCAGTGAGGGGGGCAGTGAGGGGGGGGGAGTGGGGGGGTGGGCAGTGAGGGGGGCAGTGAGGGGGGGCAGTGAGGGGGGATGGGCAGTGAGGGGGGGGATGAGGGGGACAGTGAGGGGCAGGAGGGGGGGGCAGTGAGGGGGGGATGGGGGCAGTGAGGGGGGGACAGTGTGGGGGGGGCAGTGAGGGGGGTGCAGTGAGGGGGGGACAGTGAGGGGGGCAGTGAGGGGGGGGACAGGTGAGGGGGCAGTGAGGGGGGGACAGTGAGGGGGGCAGTGAGGGGGGATGGGGCAGTGAGGGGGGGACAGTGAGGGGGGCGCAGTGTGGGGGGGCAGTGAGGGGGGGGGCAGTGAGGGGGGTATGGGACAGTGAGGGGGGGATGGGGCAATGAGGTGTAACCGTTGCAGTAAATGGCTGTGAAAAGCTCACAGACTGAAAAACGCACCAATTGTTCTCCCATTAGCTGTCTCAGTGTCCCTGAGACGCCCCCTCCCCCTCCCAAAATCCCCACTAACCTCCCCCGCCCACCCCACACCCCAGGGGACCCCTGAGTCCCTGACCCTTTCTTGGACGTTGACCCAAGAACCAATATTTTTTCTCTCTCTCTCTCTCTCTCCCTCTCAACAGATCAAGTCCAGGTCACCCCCTCCAGCAGTCTCCTGCATCACTCACTCACTCCCTCTCTCTGCACCCACCGCCTCTACCTACGCGACACCGTGCCTGAGCCCCCAGAGAGAGAGAGAGAGAGAGAGAACGAGGAGAGAGGGAGATAGAGAGAGACAATAAATGCTTCAGGGGGAACTTACCCGGGACACAGGACATCAGGAGCACTAAGAAATGATAAAGTGCCATTCTTTCACAAGTCAAAACGTCTGTCGTGTTTGGCTGCGACTTTGCAAAGTGAGGACAATCGAACGCACCACTCCGGCGGACAGCGAGAGAGCAGCTACTGAGTGAACTTCGACACTGCAAGTTTTCTACTTCGAATAGGAAACCGAACACAGTGCACTCAATTGCATCATCGACAGAATGAACAAACTCTGCTGTGGGGGTTTCCGCTGTTCAGTCGGCTTAGCTATGAATCTCTGTAAAACAAATAAGGTCGGCTTTGAGCAGCCAAACCCTACCCCGCCCCTGGGGGACGTTCAGGGATTTCCAAGAACCTTTTCCCCCCCTCACAGTCCTGTGACCGACTTTCATTTTAGTTGTTTTCAGCGGCTCGAGAACTTTCTTTGAACCTTTTGAGGGTGGGATACAGAGTAAGGCTCTCTGATTGCGCCGAGGGGGGTGGCAGCTCAGAGGGTGGAGGCACGGGACGGCGCCAGGCACAGAAAGAGGCCATTCAGGCTCCCCTGTGCCCGCCAGCTCCCTCCTCTGTAAGGGCCTCGTGCTTCCCGCTCAAACCGGCGCTTCCTGCCGGAGGGTACAGAGATTGGGAGGGATGTAGGGTCTGGAGGAGGTTACAGAGATAGGGAGGGTTGTAGGGGCTGGAGGAGGTTACAGAGATAGGGAGGGATGTAGGGGCTGGAGGAGGTTACAGAGATTGGGAGGGATGTAGGGGCTGGAGGAGGTTACAGAGATAGGGAGGGTTGTAGGGGCTGGAGGAGGTTACAGAGATAGGGAGGGATGTAGGGGCTGGAGGAGGTTACAGAGATTGGGAGGGATGTAGGGGCTGGAGGAGGTTACAGAGATTGGGAGGGATGTAGGGGCTGGAGGAGGTTACAGAGATAGGGAGGGATGTAGGGGCTGGAGGAGGTTACAGAGATAGGGAGGGTTATAGTGGCGGGCTGGAAACTCGCCCGTAACACTCTCTTCTCCTTTACCCAATTTGGCGATCACTGTCGAGGCCAATTTTGGGGTTTCCCGAGGAAATCCCCCAGTCGCTGCAGAAAATAATGCCACGGGCTGGATTCTCTGATTCTGGGACGATGTCGCGACGCCCGTGTGGGAATGGTGGCTTTTAATGACAGAAAAAATGGCGTAAAATGGCCACCGATCCTCCGCCTGGCCGGGGGTAGCATGAAGGCAGTGCAGAGCGTCCAGCTCTAGCCTCAGCCTGTCGGTACGTGGCGAGCACGCCGCTCTGGAGGGGGCGGCGCATCGCGAAGGCGGCGCCCCCCCCCCGATCCGGTCGGGAACGTTGATTCCCCGGCCAAACCCGATCAGCGACCGGAGAATCCAGTCCAATTCCTCCTCGCTTGCCGAGCTTCCCATTCCACGTCCCGCCGATCCCCCTTTCCCAAACACCACCTCATCGCCGCCTGGGCAACCACATGGCGACTGATCCCACCTTGGAATTTGGATGGGGAGAGAGGGATTCCCCCCCCCCCCCCCCCCCCAGTCACAGGCAGGGAGAGGTTCCACAAGGCACCCGGACCTGTTCTCAAACAATGACTTGGGCCGCGAAGTGGTTTGGCGAGAGTGAGGTTACCCACTTCCTCACCAAAAACCCTCACTCCCACCAAACAACAAAGAACAAAGAACAAAGAAATGTACAGCACAGGAACAGGCCCTTCGGCCCTCCAAGCCCGTGCCGACCATACTGCCCGACTAAACTACAATCTTCTACACTTCCTGGGTCCGTATCCTTCTATTCCCATCCTATTCATATATTTGTCAAGATGCCCCTTGAATGTCCCTATCGTCCCTGCTTCCACCACCTCCTCCGGTAGCGAGTTCCAGGCACCCACTACCCTCTGCGTAAAAAACTTGCCTCGTACATCTACTCTAAACCTTGCCCCTCGCACCTTAAACCTATGCCCCCTAGTAATTGACCCCTCTACCCTGGGGAAAAGCGTCTGACTATCCACTCTGTCTATGCCCCTCATAATTTTGTATACCTCTATCAGGTCGCCCCTCAACCTCCTTCGTTCCAGTGAGAACAAACCGAGTTAATTCAATCGCTCCTCATAGCTTATGCCCTCCATACCAGGCAACATTCTGGTAAATCTCTTCTGCACCCTCTCTAAAGCCTCCACATCCTTCTGGTAGTGTGGCGACCAGAATTGAACACTATACTCCAAGTGTGGCCTAACTAAGGTTCTATACAGCTGCAACATGACTTGCCAATTCTTATACTCAATGCCCCAGCCAATGAAGGCAAGCATGCCGTATGCCTTCTTGACTACCTTCTCCACCTGTGTTGCCCCTTTCAATGACCTGTGGACCTGTACTCCTAGATCTCTTTGACTTTCAATACTCTTGAGGGTTCTACCATTCACTGTATATTCCCTACCTGCATTAGCCCTTCCAAAATGCATTACCTCACATTTGTCGGATTAAACTCCATCTGCCATCTCTCCGCCCAAGTCTCCAGACAATCTAAATCCTGCTGTATCCTCAGACAGTCCTGCATCGCTATCCGCAATTCCACCAACCTTTGTGTCGTCTGCAAACTTACTAATCAGATCAGTTACATTTTCCTCCAAATCATTTATATATACTAACAAAGATGCAAAGGACCCAGCACTGATCCCTGTGGAACACCACTGGTCACAGCCCTCCAATTAGAAAAGCATCCCTCCATTGCTACCCTCTGCCTCTATGGCCTAGCCAGTTCTGTATCCACCTTGCCAGTTCACCCCTGATCCTGTGTGACTTCACCTTTTGTACTAGTCTACCATGAGGGACCTTGTCAAAGGCCTTACTGAAGTCCATGTAGACAACATCTACTGCCCTACCTGCATCAATCATCTTAGTGACCTCCTCGAAAAACTCTATCAAGTTAGTGAGACACGACCTCCCCTTCACAAAACCGTGCTGCCTCTCACTAATACGTCCATTTGCT